>NW_027188013.1:0-51597 GCF_041381155.1 Argopecten irradians | reverse complement strand
ATAGAGATGTATAAATTTTGACTCTGACCCCCCGAGGGCAGGAGGGGCGGGGACTGATAGCGGAAATAGAGGTAAATATTTAAACTCCTTTAGAAAAGAAACAATGAACCTGTATTCAATACATAACTTAGCATTACAAACCAGGTGAGCGATACAGGCCCTCTGGGCCTCTTGTTTTCGTGCAAAATCGTGTGCGTTTCTCAACTTTTCTTCTAACTGGATAGCATAATCCGTTGCAAAACATATATCAGAGTTTTCTTCAATAATGTCCGTTTGGATATGTAATGGGGTGTTCATTTCAACGCCGTATACCATGCGATGTGGAGTGATTCCCGTACTTTCATGTGGAGTTGTGTTGTAAGCCATAACTACAAAATCCAGGTGATCGTCCCAGTCTCTTTGATTGATGTTGATATATTTTGACAAAATGTCATTCACAGTTCTGTTCATTCTTTCCACCATTCCATCAGATCTTGGGTGTAATGGTGATGTTCTGCATTTTTTTATTTCTAAAAGTTTACACACCTCCTTAAAAACTGCACTTTCGTATTGTCTCCCCTGGTCGGAATGGATTTCACGAGGACAACCGTATCTCTTAATCCACGAGCGCACGATGATATCAGCGACTGTTTCAGCCAGCATATTTTCCATTGGAAATATCTCTGTTAATTTGGTAAAATAGTCACTAACAACCAACACGTACTTATTGTTCTTCTCAGTCGTAGGGAATGGTCCAGCGATGTCTGTAGCGATCCGCTCGATTCGGCCTCCCATGATATAGGATTTCATATTGTGTCTTTTCTTAACTGGTGGATTTTTCCGTTCACCGCAAATATCACAACTAGTAACATAGTCCTTCACTTTTCGTTGCATACCTATCCAGTAATATGGACAGTTTGGCTTTTTCCCAGGTTTTTCTAATACCCAGGTGACCTGCAGTATGAGCGTCATGAAGATGCCACAGAATACCATTTTGCATGGACTCAGGAGCACAAATTCTATATCTCGCATGACTGTTTGAATCCTGCCATTATATACAAAGTAAACCATTTTTATTTCCAAAAGTTCCCATCTAGCTAACCAAAATTTAAATTCTGGTGACTCGTTTGAAAAATCTTTTGAATCTGGCCTCCCTTCCATCATTGTTTTTAATTGATAATTTTGTTCAAAACTTGATCATTTTTCTGAAAATTTTGAATAGATTCAGAACTAAAATCTAATTCTGGAATTGGCCTAGGACGCGCCGGAGGTGGTCTATTTGGTTTTCTCCCCCTCTTTGTCACAGGTATTGCTCCTGCAATATTTTCCCCGACGTCAGAATTCTGCCCATTAGTGTTTTTCTGGGCACGTTCTGGCGTTTTGTCATCGCTGTCTGATAATTCCTCCACATTACCCACTATAAGATCTGTCATGTTTTGTACAACAGTTTTCTCTGGGCCGTCTAGGTTTAGATTATCCACATTGAGATCTGTCATGTTTTGTACAACAGTTTCTTTTGGGCCATCGTATGTGTAATTCATCGGCATTTTACACTGGCTACACTTTTCGTCTGACAATGACACTAACCGCGACATCGCGTCCGCGTTTCCGTGACGTTTTCCCTCTCTGTGAATTATTTTCATATGGAATTGGCTTAGCTGTTGAATCCAGCGATGTATTTGACCGTCCGGTTCTTTAAACCTGTGAAGCCATGTCAGCGATCCGTGATCCGTGCGCATTGTAAATCTGCGTCCGAGCAGATAATGTTTAAAATATTTTGTAAAATACACAACGGCCAACATCTCGCGTTGCGTAACGCAATAATTCCGTTCTGGTTTGTCTAATGTTCTACTCGCATAAGCGATCACACGCTCTTTTCCGTCCTGGACCTGCGACAAAACAGCGCCAATAGCCAGAAGGCTGGAGTCCATATCCAAAATAAATTCTGATCCGTCTATCTGTGGATACGCCAAAATTGGAGCGGTAGTGAGGTTTTGTTTTAGTTTAAGAAATGCTTGCTCACAGCTCCAGCTCCAATGAAATGAATTACTTTTTGACGTAAGTTGATAAAGCGGTCTCGCGATATCGGCGTAACTCTGAATTAACTTCCGGTAATATGACGTAAGACCCAGAAAGCTCCTAATCTCCGTGACATTGGTCGGTCTAGGTATGTTTTTGACACAGTCTATCTTCTCTGGATCAGTCCGTACTCCGTCTTTAGACACTATATAGCCTAAAAATTTGGTTTCTCTTTTTAGTAGTTTACATTTTTTCGATTTTAATAAAAGGCCTGAAGACTTTAGCCTCTCTAACACTTTTGTTAGGTTCTCAAAATGCTCCTCAAAAGATCTACCGAAAACAACTATGTCAACAAGGTATAACACCGCCACATGCCATTGTAACCCTGTTAACGCCTTTTCCATAATTCGCTGAAATGTAGATGGCGCGTTACATAACCCGAAAGGCATAGTTACAAATTGGTAAAGTCCCCCGCGCGGTGTAGCGAAAGCAGTTTTGGCTCGGTCTCCCTCGGACATTGGAACCTGGTGATAGGCCATGTCCAAATCTAGGGATGAGAACCAGTCAGCTCCGCCCAGCGAGTCTAAATTCTCGTCTATGCGCGGAATAGGATAAGCGTCCTTAACTGTTTTCTCGTTTAGTTTCTGATAATCGATACACATTCGCCATGTTTTATCTTTCTTTTGTACCATGACTACCTGTGAACTCCAGGGACTGTCCGACTTTTCAATAAGTCCCTGTTTCTCTAACTTCTCAATTTCATCATCTACAGCTTTACGTTTGTATATTGGTATCCGACGCGGTGACTCGCGTATAGGAGTTTCGTCGGTTAGTTTAATGGTGTGCGTCCCAAGATTGGTTTGCCCCACTTCACCAGGTCGCGCAAAACTGTCTTGCCATTTCACCAAAAATGACCGGAACTTTTGTTTTTGTTCTGCTGTTAGGTTTTCACAGCTGCTCTCATAGACATCAATCAAATGATTAGGAATAGCTCCGTTTTTATTTGTTATGTCGTCAGATATCTCCTCGATCGAGCTACTTATCCTTTCCTCGGAGTATACCTGTGGGTTGAAACTTGAACCTATTTAATGCGCTGGTGTGAACAGAGCCATATGTGTATGTCTGTACACCGTTACGTCAGTGCTACCAGGATTGAAAACCCTGGTATATACTACCTCATTACTAATGTCAACTAATGTTCGTGCAATAGCAAGGCCATGCCTCTCCATGAACCTCCGTTCAGGTGTCAAAATACCTAGAGTATGTGATACCTGTTTTTAATTTTTGCCTTTGGACGAGTCCAGATTTAATAATGGTCTCATGTCCAGCTGGAACAACAAAGGTTTCTAACGCAATAACTCTACCGGATCTAATTGTTCCGTCTCGATTCTCCATGGGTAGTTTTTCACCTCTTATCATAAAACTGTTCTCATCATGATTCCAATTACAGCGATATTTCACTATGAAATCTGCTCCTAATAAATTTTTGGCAACCCCTCCTACAACTACTGTAATTTCAAACATCTCTTCTCCAAATGTCAAATTCATATTTGCTTGTCCCAAACATCTAATTTCATTACCGTCAGCAGCCACAAACCTCGTGTCAACTGGCTCTAGACTTGGCTTGTCAATCAAAGAAAAATAAACTTCCTTAGTAATGAACGTCTGTTTAGCCCCTGTATCTACTTTCCAATTAATTGAAGATCCCTCAATTAAACCTCTGACCATCATGTTCCCGTCACAGGGGACTTTAGCTAAACAAAATCCTCCTTCCAAATCGTGTTGTGCACGACTGTTTCTACTGTAGTTAATTGATAGATCATTACCACGACCATGGGGGTCCAGCCGTGCCCTACTCTCCTGCTGTGAGAGATCGGTCTGATCAATAGCGATATCATTATGATTTTTCGCCCTATTTTGTAACACCCCAATATCAGGCCCATTATGAGAACAGACTGAACGTAGGCCTACTGCCCCAGTCCTGTCTCGTTTAAAGAATTAGCATCTTCTTTATATGACTCGCGAACAGGTGGCCCATTTCCTGTACTTCGCGGATACCGCTGGGATTTACTGCCGGCATGTCCCTTATGGCGGTTATTGTAACCTGGGCGATTGAATTTGAAACCTTGTCCTCGCCCATTATGGATAGACCCAGAGTTTGTTTTATCATAAGCACCTCTGTAGTAGCCTCTTTTGGCGGGCTCGCTACGGGCACCGGTAAATATCTCATCCATTTCATCATCTGTGACGTCATTAACATAACTCTTTTTAGGTCTGGTAAGCTCTTTTTCACTAATTCGTAATGACTCCTCTCGCATTGCGTTAGTGACGGCTTCCTGTAAAGAATGTGGCATTGTCCGCTTAACTGCGAGACGAAACTCTTCGGTTTCACCACATTTATCTAGGAAAGACATAATGGCATACTCCTCAACTAGCTCAGGACTTTCAGGATAAGCCCTGTGGTACAGGTCTTCAAGTGCCTGTCCGAAATCCCTAAATGACTCATTAGTCTTTCTACGGCGAATTTTAGCATCTGCAATGTATCTTTCTTTCATTGCAGTGTAACCAAATCGCTCTTCCATTCTCTGCCTTAATCGGTCATAGTTACGCTGCATAACGAGCGGAAGACCATAGGCGAACGTCTCCGCCTGGCCCCTTAAACAGCTGAGCAAAATACGTCTGGATTTTTCCTGGGTCCAGCCGTTTAACTCAACAATATTGTCAAAATATTGACGAAATTCTGACCAAATATCTAACCCAACACCACTAAAAGTGGATGGGGTATTCCCTAGGGGGTGCATCTGATGGATAATTACTGCCGTTTGTGTTGTAAGAATTGCTTGAGAATTATGGGCGCGAGACCTTGAGGGAGCATCAATTTCTGGATTTTTCACCGTTTCCAAATTGTTGTGAAAACTTTGCCTGAACTCGTCATCGTGATCGTCCAAATATCCCAAATCCTGACTCGATTCTAAAGCTCCAGTTAAAACAGGGCTGTTAGAATTATTCCTCCGAGTCTTGGAATCATGAAACTGATTATCACGTGACTCCTGAGCTCGTGAACGACAAATTCCCCATACAATTTTAATCAAAATGGTAAATAATACCATTCCCATGGTACCCAGTAGGACGTACATTACGTACTGCTGAGACTCCTTTACCACGGGGTGATTAGGAAATAAAAACCACGATGCTGCTACCATCCCTCCACAAATCAACAACAAACAACTCCACCGTAACCAAAGTTTTCCCCAAGTTACTGTACTAAATTTGGACTGCTGGGAAATTCCACTTGTAATTCCCCGTTCCGACTGACGACGCACCTGTGATGAGGGCATTCGTCTCGGCGTACTTGTCGCCGACGGACCTGAGGGTGAAAACATTCCCGAGTCCTCAAAATGAACTTGATTAAAAGTATGTGTACTTACCTGGGGGTTGGAGAATGATCAGAATGATCCATGTTTAACTCTTAAGTATGTTTTTCCACTCTAAGATAAACCCAAAATAACACAAGACGATCCCACACGCTGCCACCAATGCGACGATTTTCGTTGTGTTATAGTCCGTACATATGTACGTGTTTGATAGTTGCCGATCGTAATACTTTAACAATGGTATATGCCAATACAAACTGTGGTACCCGGAACTAGCGACCTGACAGGAAACAAGATGATAATTACCGCATTGATAAATTAGACTACAAGAAGTTGATCAGACTCCGTGTAACTTGTGTTTCCTCTCAAATCACTGAGTTCCTACAGTATGATGGCTGTCGTCCACCACATCACATAAAAGATAAATAGATTGGGTCGTCTTGTGCTGGGTTACCACTTGAGTGAAGAAACAACACAGTTGTAAAGTTCCAATAGTGTATTAAAATCCAAACAGAATATATACATGTACAGAATACAGAGGTATCACATCCAGCCTCTCATCCAGACTCGGGCTCTCGTCAGACTCGCTCATCCTCTCATACGCACTCTCTTTTATACCACTCATCATTTTAAGGTTCTCACGAGAACAGAAAACATCCCTAACAAACTCCTAATTGACAGGAGTTTGGGCACCCTGTTGACACATTTTGGGCACCCTATTGACACATTTTGGGCGACATATAATTCGAAATTGGGCACACTAGTCATCAAGATAATCACTAAACCAACACAACACTTATTAAGTAATTATTTATCATAAAGCCCCTAACTCCGATATATAAACACTCTCACGGTGTCAGTTATACGACTCTGGGTGCACATGGGCACCCATGCCCAAGTAAGTACTACTATTCGAGTTATGCCCCTTTGGTCCTATATCAAATATACATTACAATTGCTATTCAATGTTAAAATTGCCAAGATTTGTCTGAAAATTGAAATACGTGTATGCCATGCATTGAAAGCATTTTGTATAATAGCATATGTTCAATAGCTACACAAATACCTTAACATTAGACTTCTTTTTTTTTTTTTTTTTTTACATCTTTGATACAGTTATGAATGTTGAAAACACTGAAGAAAACAGCAAAACTCATATTTTAACATAAAAACTCTGTTATTAATAGTAATTGTTATTTCAAGAAATAAACATAAAAGTCTAATAAAAAAATACTGTGAAAATATTCGCTCGCTCCAATTTTTTCCGCTTTCAAAATATTTTTAGAATTAAAAAAAAAACGCTCGCTCGCTCCTATTTTAAAATCCCAAAATCCGAAGAACAAGAAATCAAATTGGAATGGCCTAATGATAATACTAGAAAGCATGGTTATTGAGTCCATGTCAGTGCAAACTGTAAATATATATCAATACAAGTGCCAATTATGCTTTATTTTATTTGATATTTGTGTAAGAGCTACATGTTGATTCATACTTACGAAGTCATACTATCTATATAACCTGTTTGAGATATTTAAGTCTTTTCATTAATTTGCTTACTGGTATTAAGCAGGTTAAGTTGCATGTGAAGTGAGGTTTCACCACATTTTATCTATCTTAATGTCACTGAAAGATTACTTGTCTCTATTTGTTTATAGCATAGTAAATAATGGTATATGGTTTTTTCTCCCAGACACACATCTTCAGTACGTTTGATGAGTGATGTGAGGCATTGCCTTGGGGCTATGCTGATGATTCTACAGATTTGAGGCTCTGTCCGCCTGCCTTGGTTAGTGTGTATTGAATGTAAATCTGAGTTTAATGTTTTGATATTGTTTGCTAAAATTTACTCAAAATTATACACCAATTAAGGGAGTTATGATGCAAAAAATTGAAATACCAATAAAACCTTATGGAGATCCATTTAAAAGTTGTGTAAAAATATTATTAAATTATTTTTGCCTATATACATATATTTTCATTGAATTAATACACTGTAGTTGAATTTTCTCATGTAACCGCATGTTTATATATATTTTGTAGGGTATTGAAAACTCTATTTTGCATTGTGATTTCGTACTTGATATACAGTTTATTTGGTCATGACAATTTTTTTTCTTTTTATCTACAGAGATGCAACTTTGATCTTTTGCTCCTGGATGAGACTTTTGACATTCGGAAGAGATACACTGTAATAGACCACCACATGTACCTCTTTCATCTTCGAAGGGATCATCCAGAACAGTATTTTGAAAAAGTTGAAAGCTTCATCGCAAGGCAGCCACGCGGGAAATGGATATTTAATGGTAAAAGTTTTATTATAGCTGTCAATCAATATCAAGCAAAACCTGATTCTTCTACCCAGCCAGATCATTCAGTTGTAAAAGATGTTTACTGTGTTCGTCAGCCTGACAATACTGATGATATACAAATAATTACAAGAGCAGAAATAATGAGTACCAGTAATACTGTTCATTATTGTATTCATGGTGTAAAAAAACAATAAAAACTAGGCATCCTCTGAAACGTAAGGTGATAGAAAGTAGCAGCTTAGATTGCCCATGGAAGCACACTTTAATTAATAACCTTGTAAAATGTAAACCTGCTTTACTGACAGAAATGGAAATATTTCATTTTTTTCAGACCCAATCATTTATATCAAAAGAAAATAAATGTTTTTTGGATGTAGAATTGTACTAGATTGAACTATTCATCTTGCTACATCGCCAGGTTCATCCAAAGGTGTTTTTAGCCCACCATCAGCCCACCATCATCAGATGGAGGGCTATTCAAATCGCCTTTCGTCCGTGGTCCGTCGTCTGTCCGTCCTTCCGTCCGTCCGTCCGTCCGTTAACAATTCTTGTTACCACTTCTTCTCAGAAAGTACTAAAGGGATCTTTTTCAAATTTGATATGTAGGTTCCCCTAGGGCCCTAGTTGTGCATATTGCATTTTAGGACCAATCGGTCAACAAAATGGCCGCCAGGCAGCCATCTTGGATTTTGATAGTTAAAGTTTGTTACCGCTATTTCTCAGAAAGTACTGAAGGGATCTTTCTCAAATTTCATATGTAGGTTGCCCTAAGGCCCTAGTTGTGCATATTACATTTTTGGACCGATCGGCCAACAAGATGGCCGCCAGGCCGCCATCTTGGATTTTGACAATTGAAGTTTGTTACTGCTATTTCTCAGAAAGTTATGAAGGGATCTGTCCCAAATTTCATGTGCAGGTTCCCCTAGGTCATTAGTTGTGCATATTGCATTTTTGGACCGATCAGACAACAAGATGGCCACCAGGCCGCCATCTTGGATTTTGACAATTGAAGTTTGTTACTGCTATTTCTCAGAAAGTTATGAAGGGATCTGTCCCAAATTTCATGTGCAGGTTCCCCTAGGTCATTAGTTGTGCATATTGCATTTTGGGACCGATCGGCCAACAAGATGGCCGCCAGGCAGCCATCTTGGATTTTGATAGTTAAAGTTTGTTACTGCTATTTCTCAGAAAGTAATGAAGGGATATGTCTCAAATTTCATGTGCAGGTTCCTCTAGAGGTCTTGTTGTGCATAAAGCATTTTCGGACTGATCGGTGAACAAGGTGGCCACCAGGCCGCCATCTTGGATTTTGACAATTGAAGTTTGTTACCGCTATTTCTCAGAAAGTTATGAAGGGATCTGTCTCAAATTTCGTGTGCAGGTTCCCCTAGGGCCCTAGTTGTGCATATTGCATTTTGGGACCAATCGGTCAACAAGATGGCCGCCAGGCAGCCATCTTGGATTTTGATAGTTAAAGTTTGTTACCGCTATTTCTCAAAAAGTACTGAAGGGATCTGTCTCAAATTTCATGTGCAGGTTCCCCTAGGGCCCTAGTTGTGCATATTGCATTTTGGGACTGATCGGTCAACAAAATGGCTGCCAGGCAGCCATCTTGGATTTTGATAGTTAAAGTTTGTTACCGCTATTTCTCAGAAAGTACTGAAGGGATCTTTCTCAAATTTCATATGTAGGTTGCCCTAGGGCCCTAGTTGTGCATATTGCATTTTTGGACAGATCAGACAACAAGATGGCCACCAGGCCGCCATCTTGGATTTTGACAATTGAAGTTTGTTACCGCTATTTCTCAGAAAGTCCTGAAGGGATCTTTCTCAAATTTCATATGTAGGTTGCCCTAGGGCCCTAGTTGTGCATATTGCATTTTTGGACCGATCAGACAACAAGATGGCCACCAGGCCGCCATCTTGGATTTTGACAATTGAAGTTTGTTACCGCTATTTCTCAGAAAGTTATGAAGGGATCTGTCCCAAATTTCGTTTGCAGGTTCCCCTAGGTCATTAGTTGTGCATATTGCATTTTGGGACCGATCGGCCAACAAGATGGCCGCCAGGCAGCCATCTTGGATTTTGATAGTTAAAGTTTGTTACCGCTATTTCTCAGAAAGTAATGAAGGGATATGTCTCAAATTTCATGTGCAGGTTCCTCTAGAGGTCTTGTTGTGCATAAAGCATTTTCGGACTGATCGGTGAACAAGATGGCCGATAGGCCGCCATCTTGGATTTTGATAGTTGAAATTTGTTACCGCTATTTCTTAGAAAGTACTGAAAGTATCTTTCTCAAATTTCATATGTAGGTTGCCCTAGGGCCCTAGTTGTGTATATTGCATTTTTGGACCGATCAGACAACAAGATGGCCACCAGGCCGATGTCTTGGATTTTGACAATTGAAGTTTGTTACCGCTATTTCTCAGAAAGTTATGAAGGGATCTGTCTCAAATTTCGTGTGCAGGTTCCCCTAGGTCATTAGTTGTGCATATTGCATTTTGGGACCGATCGGCCAACAAGATGGCCGCCAGGCAGCCATCTTGGATTTTGATAGTTAAAGTTTGTTACCACTATTTCTTAGAAAGTTATGAAGGGATACGTCTCAAATTTCATGTGCAGGTTCCTCTAGAGGTCTTGTTGTGCATAAAGCATTTTCTGACTGATCGGTGAACAAGATGGCCGACAGGCCGCCATCTTGGATTTTGATAGTTGAAATTTGTTACCGCTATTTCTTAGAAAGTTATGAAGGGATACGTCTCAAATTTCATGTGCAGGTTCCCCTAGGGCCCTAGTTGTGCATATTGCATTTTGGGACTGATCGGTCAACAAAATGGCTGCCAGGCAGCCATCTTGGATTTTGATAGGTAAAGTTTGTTACTGCTATTTCTCAAAAAGTACTGAAGGGATCTTTCTCAAATTTCATATGTAGGTTGCCCTAGGGCCCTAGTTGTGCATATTGCATTTTTGGATCGATCAGACAGCAAGATGGCCGCCAGGCCGCCATCTTGGATTTTGACAATTGAAGTTTGTTACCGCTATTTCTCAGAAAGTTTTGAAATAATCTGTCTCAAATTTCATGTGCAGGTTCCCCTAGGTCCCTAGTTATGCATATTGCATTTTCAGACCATTCGGTGGAAAAAATGGCAGATAGGCCGCCATCTTGGAATTTGATTATTGAAGTTTGTTACTGCTATTTCTCTGAAAGTACTGAAACAATCTGTCTCAAATTTCATATTTAGGTTCCCCTAGGACCTTAGTTGTGCATATATATTGCATTTTGGGACCAATCGGTCAACAAGATGGCTGCCTGGCAGCCATCTTGGATTTTGATAGTTAAAGTTTGTTACTGCTATTTCTCAGAAAGTAATGAAGGGATATGTCTCAAATTTCATGTGCAGGTTCCTCTAGAGGTCTTGTTGTGCATAAAGCATTTTCGGACTGATCGGTGAACAAGATGGCCGATAGGCCGCCATCTTGGATTTTGATAGTTGAAATTTGTTACCGCTATTTCTTAGAAAGTACTGAAAGTATCTTTCTCAAATTTCATATGTAGGTTGCCCTAGGGCCCTAGTTGTGTATATTGCATTTTTGGACCGATCAGACAACAAGATGGCCACCAGGCCGATGTCTTGGATTTTGACAATTGAAGTTTGTTACCGCTATTTCTCAGAAAGTTATGAAGGGATCTGTCTCAAATTTCGTGTGCAGGTTCCCCTAGGTCATTAGTTGTGCATATTGCATTTTGGGACCGATCGGCCAACAAGATGGCCGCCAGGCAGCCATCTTGGATTTTGATAGTTAAAGTTTGTTACCACTATTTCTTAGAAAGTTATGAAGGGATACGTCTCAAATTTCATGTGCAGGTTCCTCTAGAGGTCTTGTTGTGCATAAAGCATTTTCTGACTGATCGGTGAACAAGATGGCCGACAGGCCGCCATCTTGGATTTTGATAGTTGAAATTTGTTACCGCTATTTCTTAGAAAGTTATGAAGGGATACGTCTCAAATTTCATGTGCAGGTTCCTCTAGAGGTCTTGTTGTGCATAAAGCATTTTCGGACTGATCGGTGAACAAGATGGCCGACAGGCCGCCATCTTGGATTTTGATAGTTGAAATTTGTTACCGCTATTTCTTAGAAAGTTATGAAGGGATACGTCTCAAATTTCATATGTAGGTTGCCCTAGGGCCCTAGTTGTGCATATTGCATTTTGGGACTGATCGGTCAACAAAATGGCTGCCAGGCAGCCATCTTGGATTTTGATAGTTAAAGTTTGTTACTGCTATTTCTCAAAAAGTACTGAAGGGATCTTTCTCAAATTTCATATGTAGGTTGCCCTAGGGCCCTAGTTGTGCATATTGCATTTTTGGACCGATCAGACAGCAAGATGGCCACCAGGCCGCCATCTTGGATTTTGACAATTGAAGTTTGTTACCGCTATTTCTCAGAAAGTTTTGAAGGAATCTGTCTCAAATTTCATGTGCAGGTTCCCCTAGGTCCCTAGTTATGCATATTGCATTTTCAGACCATTCGGTGGAAAAAATGGCCGATAGGCCGCCATCTTGGAATTTGATTATTGAAGTTTGTTACTGCTATTTCTCTAAAAGTACTGAAACAATCTGTCTCAAATTTCATATTTAGGTTCCCCTAGGACCTTAGTTGTGCATATATATTGCATTTTGGGACCAATTGCTGAACAAGATGGCCAACAGGTAGCCATCTTGGATTTTGATAGTTGAAGTTTGTTACCGCTATTTCTCAAAAGGTACTGAAGCGATCTGTCTCAAATTTTATATGTAGTATGTTTGAAAAAGTTTAAAAAGTAGAGAAAAGATCCATCTTTTCTTTGTCAGATATAGATCATTCTTTGGTGGGCGCCAAGATCCCTCTGGGATCTCTTGTAGTTATTATGATTGGTATATTTACTAGTATTTAAATTAAATCATGTTGTTCATTCTGTTAAATTTAGCCCAGTCAATATATATGTATACACTTTCTACAGCTGTAAATAACTAAAATAGATAACAGAACCAAATCATTATATTGCAAGTCCAATATGTTGGTACCAGAAAATTATTTAAAGTTTTAAAAACTAGCTCTTAGATAAACTACCAGACTTGTCAAACAAAGGTATAAATATTAACACTTCTATGATATATTTTTCTATACAGCCTACATATTGCAAAGAGCATATTTTTAAAGGGTTTGATAATTTTATACATCAATTACCATGTTGATACTAATGTTTATTTACAATGTTGATACTAACAGTAATCTACCATTTTGATAATCAATTCAATAACCATTTGACTGTCATTTATATGTTGATAGCATGTTAACTTGGCCTGCTCCATCTCCATGCATTCAGCCTGACCCTACCATTCCATCCATGATACTGTGCTGTGGTGATGTGGAACAGAACCCAGGCCCTGACTTTAAGGTAGTATCAGCATGAAATGTTCAAGTTCATCAAATAAATTGATGAATTCTAGTTACCATAAATCATATACAAATATATATGTAAATTTTGGAGTTTATAATAAACAGAGATTAAACAACAGTTCTTTGGTTTTGGATTTAGTTAACAAGATAGTTAGGATGGGACTGGGGGCTGGCCAAGTAGTTTAGGTTTTCTGACATATTCCCTATAGCCCCTCCACCTCTAGGCCTTGAATTTAAATCACTTGTGGGTCAGTTGTCAGGTAGATTTATAGATTGTTGAATTTGTTATTTAAATAAGGATGACTGATTTTAGCTCACCTGGCCCAGAGGGCCGGTGAGCTTTTGCCATGGCGCGGCGTCCGTCGTCCGTCCGTCGTCCGTCCTTCGTCCGTCCGTCAACATTTCATTTAAATCGCTACTTGTCATAAAGTACTGCATGGATTGCAACAAAATTTGGCCAGAAACTTCCTAGGGGAAGGGGGATCAGATTTTGCATAAATGGTGACCCTGACTCCCCTGGGGCAGGAGGGGCGGGGCCCAATAGGGGTAATAGAGGTAAATCCTATAAATCGCTACTTGTCCTAGAGTTCTGCATGGATTGCAACCAAATTTGGCCAGAAACATCCTTTGGGGAAGGGGAACAGAACTTTTACAAATTTTGACTCTGACCTCCCGGGGGCAGGAGGGGCGGGGCCCAATAGGGGAAATAAAGGAAAATCCTATTGGAAAATCCTTCCCCTATTGGCGGGGCCAATAGGGGAAGTAGAGGTAAATCCTTTAAATCGCTACTAGTCATAGAGTTCTACATGGATTGTAACTAAATTTTGCCACAAACATCCTTGGGGGAAGGGGAACAGAACTTGTATAAATTTTGGCTCTGACCCCCCGGGGGCAGGAGGGGCGGGGCCCAAGAGGGGAAATAGAGGTAAATCCTTTAAATCGCTACTTGTCATAGAGTTCTACATGGATTGTAACCAAATTTGGCCAGAAACATCCTTGGGGGAAGGGGAACAGAACTTGTATAAATTTTGGCTCTGGCCCCCCTGGGGCAGGAGGGGCGGGGCCAAATAGGGGAAATAGAGGTAAATCCTTTAAATCGCTACTTGTCATAGAGTTCTACATGGATTGTTACTAAATTTTGCCACAAACATCCTTGGGGGAAGGGGAACAGAACTTGTATAAATTTTGGCTCTGACCCCCCGGGGGCAGGAGGGGCGGGGCCCAATAGGGGAAATAGAGGTAAATCCTTTAAATCGCTACTAGTCTTAGAGTTCTACATGGATTGTAACTAAATTTGCCACAAACATCCTTGGGGGAAGGGGAACAGAACTTCTATAAATTTTGGCTCTGACCCCCCACGGGGGCAGGAGGGGCGGGGCCCAATAGGTGAAATAGAGGTAAATCCTTTAAATCGCTACTTGTCATAGAGTTCTACATGGATTGTAACCAAATTTGGCCACAAACATCCTTAGGGGAAGGGGAACAGAACTTGTATAAATTTTGGCTCTGACCCCCCGGGGGCAGGAGGGGCGGGGCCCAATAGGGGAAATAGAGGTAAATCCTATAAATTGCTACTAGTCGTAGAGTTCTGCATGGATTGTAACCAAATTTGGCCACAAACATCCTTGGGGGAAGGGGAACAGAACTTGTATAAATTTTGGCTCTGACCCCCCGGGGGCAGGAGGGGTGGGGCCCAATAGGGGAAATAGAGGTAAATCCTTTAAATCGCTACTAGTCATAGAGTTCTACATGGATTGTAACTAAATTTTGCCACAAACATTCTTGGGGGAAGGGGAACAGAACTTGTATAAATTTTGGCTCTGACCCCCCGGGGGCAGGAGGGGCGGGGCCAAATAGGGGAAATAGAGGTAAATCCTTTAAATCGCTACTTGTCATAGAGTTCTACATGGATTGTAACTAAATTTTGCCACAAACATCCTTGGGGGAAGGGGAACAGAACTTGTATAAATTTTGGCTCTGACCCCCGCGGGGGCAGGAGGGGGGGGGGCCCAATAGGGGAAATAGAGGTAAATCCTTTAAATCGCTACTTGTCATAGAGTTCTACATGGATTGTAACCAAATTTGGCCACAAACATCCTTGGGGGAAGGGGAACAGAACTTGTATAAATTTTGGCTCTGACCCCCCGGGGGCAGGAGGGGCGGGGCCCAATAGGGGAAATAGAGGTAAATCCTATAAATCGCTACTAGTCGTAGAGTTCTGCATGGATTGTAACCAAATTTGGCCAGAAACATCCTTGGGGGAAGGGGAACAGAACTTGTATAAATATTGGCTCTGGCCCCCCGGGGGCTGGAGGGGTGGGGCCCAATAGGGGAAATAGAGGTAAATCCTTTAATTCGCTACTAGTCATAGAGTTCTGCATGGAATGTAACCAAATTTGGCCAGAAATATCCTTGGGAGAATAAGAACTGAGTTTGTATAAATTTTGGCTCTGGTCCCCGGGGCAGGAGGGGCGGGGCGCCGGGGCCCAATAGGGGAATTATAGGTAAATTCTATAAATTGCTACTTAATTGTCCTAGAGTTTTGTATGGATTGTAACTAAATTTGGCCACAAACATCCTTCGGTGTAGGAGAACAGAACTTGTATAAATTTTGGCTCTGACCCTCAGGGGGCAGGAGGGGCGGGGCCCAATAGGGGAAATAGAGGTAAATCCTTTAAATCGCTACTTGTCATAGAGTTCTACATGGATTGTAACCAAATTTGGCCACAAACATCCTTGGGGGAAGGGGAACAGAACTTGTATAAATTTTGGCTCTGACCCCCTGGGGGCAGGAGGGGCGGGGCCCAATAGGGGAAATAGAGGTAAATTCTATCAATCGCTTCTTCTCATAGAGTTCTGCATGGATTGTAACCAAATTTGGCCAGAAACATCCTTTGTGGAAGGGGAACAGAACTTGTATAAATTTTGGCTCTGACCCCCAGGGGGCAGGAGGGGTGGGGCCCAATAGGGGATTTAGAGGTTAATATTAAAATTCCTTCAGAAAAGAAACAATGAACCTGTATTCAGAAAATTATTTGGCATTACAAACCAGGTGAGCGATACAGGCCCTCTGGGCCTCTTGTTTTAATTTCTTTGTTGGTTTCATTCGACAGGCTAACGCAATGTTATTTATCGAAAGATGTAAACGATATCAAACGATATATGCAAAGTACATTTTAACACATGTAACCCAACGTTACGTTTTTACTAAAAAGACATCTATAAATATCATTTCTTATGTCCGTAAATATGCTGGTTAATAACTTTATTGTGAGTATATATTTTGTAAATGTTTTAAATGATTTATGATAATTAAATAATAGAAATGTACTCCTTGTTGACCAATATGGATTCTAACAGTTACATTGACCTATATGACGATCGCTTACTCTGCTGTGAATGATTTAGGGCTTTCTCGTTAGCTTTTTCAAACGCTAAATTTATGTTATACATTTTTTTTGCAACTTGATATTGCTACCAATAAAACACTTAAATAAAGAAATCCAAAATGTTGAAAGATAGGGTAATTAAAATGTCATTGTCGTGCATTGTTTGTCGTAGTTTGAGATCTAGACCGGACATTTTGACTGTTGATCGTGACCAACCTCGGATGAGTCGAATACCCCGTATTCCTCGAACTATTGACCTGGTCCCCTGCTGTTCGAGTTATAGGGGTTTTACTGTACATATATTTTCATTGAATTAATACACTGTAGTTGAATTTTCTCATATAACCGCATGTTTATATATATTTTGTAGGGTATTGAAAACTCTATTTTGCATTGTGATTTTGTACTTGATATACAGTTTATTTGGTCATGACAATTTTTTTTCTTTTTATCTACAGAGATGCAACTTTGATCTTTTGCTCCTGGATGAGACTTTTGACATTCGGAAGAGATACACTGTAATAGACCACCACATGTACCTCTTTCATCTTCGAAGGGATCATCCAGAACAGTATTTTGAAAAAGTTGAAAGCTTCATCGCAAGGCAGCCACGCGGGAAATGGATATTTAATGGTAAAAGTTTTATTATAGCTGACAATCAATATCAAGCAAAACCTGATTCTTCTACCCAGCCAGATCATTCAGTTGTAAAAGATGTTTACTGTGTTCGTCAGCCTGACAATACTGATGATATACAAATAATTACAAGAGCAGAAATAATGAGTACCTGTAATACTGTTCATTATTAAATTCATGGTGTAAAAAACAATAAAAACTAGGCATCCTCTGAAACGTAAGGTGATAAAAAGTAGCAGCTTAGATTGCCCATGGAAGCACACTTTAATTAATAACCTTGTAAAATGTAAACCTGCTTTACTGACAGAAATGGAAATATTTCATTTTTTTCAGACCCAATCATTTATATCAAAAGAAAATAAATGTTTTTTGGATGTAGAATTGTACTAGATTGAACTATTCGTCTTGCTACATCGCCAGGTTCATCCGCAGGTGTTTTTAGCCCACCATCATCAGATGGTGGGCTATTCAAATCGCCTTTCGTCCGTCGTCCGTCGTCCGTCCTTCCTTCCGTCCGTCTGTCCGTCCGTCCGTCCTTTAACAATTCTTGTTACCACTACTTCTCAGAAAGTACTAAAGGGATCTTTTTCAAAATATCCCTCTAGGGCCCTAGTTGTGCATATTGCATTTTGGGACCAATCGGTCAACAAGATGGCCGCCAGGCAGCCATCTTGGATTTTGATAGTTAAAGTTTGTTACCGCTATTTCTCAAAAAGTACTGAAGGGATCTGTCTAAAATTTCATGTGCAGGTTCCCCTAGGGCCCTAGTTGTGCATATTGCATTTTGGGACTGATCGGTCAACAAAATGGCCGCCAGGCAGCCATCTTGGATTTTGATAGATAAAGTTTGTTACCGCTATTTCTCAGAAAGTACTGAAGGGATCTTTCTCAAATTTCATATGTAGGTTGCCCTAGGGCCCTAGTTGTGCATATTGCATTTTTGGACCGATCAGACCACAAGATGGCCACCAGGCCGCCATCTTGGATTTTGACAATTGAAGTTTGTTACCGCTATTTCTCAGAAAGTTATGAAGGGATCTGTCCCAAATTTCGTGTGCAGGTTCCCCTAGGTCATTAGTTGTGCATATTGCATTTTGGGACCGATCGGCCAACAAGATGGCCGCCAGGCAGCCATCTGGATCATTAGTTTTTGCATTGAAAGTATAAAGGGATCTTTTTCAAAAGATCCCTCTAGGGCCCTAGTTGTGCATATTGCATTTTGGGACCAATCGGTCAACAAGATGGCCGCCAGGCAGCCATCTTGGATTTTGATAGTTAAAGTTTGTTACCGCTATTTCTCAAAAAGTACTGAAGGGATCTGTCTAAAATTTCATGTGCAGGTTCCCCTAGGGCCCTAGTTGTGCATATTGCATTTTGGGACTGATCGGTCAACAAAATGGCCGCCAGGCAGCCATCTTGGATTTTGATAGATAAAGTTTGTTACCGCTATTTCTCAGAAAGTACTGAAGGGATCTTTCTCAAATTTCATATGTAGGTTGCCCTAGGGCCCTAGTTGTGCATATTGCATTTTTGGACCGATCAGACCACAAGATGGCCACCAGGCCGCCATCTTGGATTTTGACAATTGAAGTTTGTTACCGCTATTTCTCAGAAAGTTATGAAGGGATCTGTCCCAAATTTCGTGTGCAGGTTCCCCTAGGTCATTAGTTGTGCATATTGCATTTTGGGACCGATCGGCCAACAAGATGGCCGCCAGGCAGCCATCTTGGATTTTGATAGTTAAAGTTTCTTACCGCTATTTCTCAGAAAGTATTGAAGGGATATGTCTCAAATTTCATGTGCAGGTTCCTCTAGAGGTCTTGTTGTGCTTAAAGCATTTTCAGACTGATCGGTGAACAAGATGGCCGACAGGCCGCCATCTTGGATTTTGATAGTTGAAATTTGTTACCGCTATTTCTTAGAAAGTACTGAAAGGATCTTTCTCAAATTTCATATGTAGGTTGCCCTAGGGCCCTAGTTGTGCATATTGCATTTTTGGACCGATCAGACAACAAGATGGCCACCAGGCCGCCATCTTGGATTTTGACAATTGAAGTTTGTTACCGCTATTTCTCAGAAAGTTATGAAGGGATCTGTCTCAAATTTCATGTGCAGGTTGCCCTAGGGCCCTAGTTGTGCATATTGCATTTTGGGACTGATCGGTCAAAAAAATGGCTGCCAGGCAGCCATCTTGGATTTTGATAGTTAAAGTTTGTTACCGCTATTTCTCAGAAAGTAATGAAGGGATATGTCTCAAATTTCATGTGCAGGTTCCTCTAGAGGTCTTGTTGTGCATAAAGCATTTTCGGACTGATCGGTGAACAAGATGGCCGACAGGCCGCCATCTTGGATTTTGATAGTTAAAGTTTGTTACCACTATTTCTCAGAAAGCTATGAAGGGATATGTCTCAAATTTCATGTGCAGGTTCCTCTAGAGGTCTTGTTGTGCATAAAGCATTTTCTGACTGATCGGTGAACAAGATGGCCGACAGGCCGCCATCTTGGATTTTGATAGTTGAAATTTGTTACCGCTATTTCTTAGAAAGTACTGAAAGGATCTTTCTTAAATTTCATATGTATGTTGCCCTAGGGCCTTAGTTGTGCATATTGCATTTTTGGACCGATCAGACAATAAGATGGCCACCAGGCCGCCATCTCGGATTTTGACAATTGAAGTTTGTTACCGCTATTTCTCAGAAAGTTATGAAGGGATCTGTCTCAAATTTCGTGTGCAGGTTCCCCTAGGTCATTAGTTCTGCATATTGCATTTTGGGACCGATCGGTTAACAAGATGGCCGCCAGGCAGCCATCTTGGATTTTGATAGTTAAAGTTTGTTACCACTATTTCTCAGAAAGTAATGAAGGGATATGTCTCAAATTTCATGTGCATGTTCCTCTAGAGGTCTTGTTGTGCATAAAGCATTTTCGGACTGATCGGTGAACAAGATGGCCGACAGGCCGCCATCTTGGATTTTGATAGTTGAAATTTGTTACCGCTATTTCTTAGAAAGTACTGAAAGGATCTTTCTCAAATTTCATATGTAGGTTGCCCTAGGGCCCTAGTTGTGCATATTGCATTTTTGGACCGATCAGACAATAAGATGGCCACCAGGCCGCCATCTCGGATTTTGACAATTGAAGTTTGTTACCGCTATTTCTCAGAAAGTTATGAAGGGATCTGTCTCAAATTTCGTGTGCAGGTTCCCCTAGGTCATTAGTTCTGCATATTGCATTTTGGTAGCAATCTAGGTAGCCATCTTGGATTTTGATAATTGAAGTTTGTTACTGCCATATATCTTAGTAAGTAATGAAAGAATCTTTCTCAAATTTTATATGAAGTTTGTAGTAAAAGTTTGAAAAGCAGAGAAAAGATCCATCTTTCCATTGTCAGATGTAGATCATTCTTTGGTGGGCGACAAGATCCCTCTGGGATCTCTTGTCTTATGTAATGTTTTCAAAGTGGAGATTGGTGGAAAAGAAATAAATTATTGTAGATTTATTGAATCAGGATATTGTACTAATTTCATGGCCCAAGTAGGTAAGGACTGCCTGATGGAAGTTTTAAATACATCAGCAAAATCCTTATTTCTGCACCAGGTTGTAACTGAATCAGACATTCTAAAGTTAATCCAAAAGAGGAAGAGCAATAGGGAAAATAAAGGGGAAAAAAGGTAGAGCAGACAAAAATTACAAAAACAATAAAAAAAAAATTAAAGCAGATACTGGCAAATTTAGTAAGCCTGGCTCAGAACTGTAATGTCAATTTTAGCTATCATATTCTACATTGTGTTGGCAAAGGCTTTCATGATGAAGTTGAGCCTAAATGCATTCTCAGATGGCTGGTTTTTACATTCTGACCTGAATGATGTATCAAGATCTATTTGGCAAAGAAAGTTATTGTCATTTCCATTAGATAAATTAGATTAACCATCAAAATCCCCAGCCTTTTTTTTCTGAAGAAAATGTTTCTCCCAGTGCAAATTTACTAGCACAATCGAATTCTCTAAATCATTTATCTAACTGTCATCCACTATCGGATGGCAAAACAAGATTTGAAGAAAGATTTCCAACCTCCAAATCCCTACCAAAATCTTTTTGAAACAAAATCATTTGGCATTTCATGAAAAGTGAGATCGGACAGGTACTGAAAGTGTTTAAAACATGTAAAACTTCTATTGATGAACATAAAAGTTTTTCCACAAACATGATTTATGAGATTGTTCCTCCTGGTCAAAAAGGAAGACTTAGTGTGTTGCTACAGCTGAAGCTATTAATGGACAGTTATAGAATGCTCCTTTTCAAAATCTGGCAAATCTATGTGGTACATTGTATTTTTTATTCCTTTATACACAATTTGGTTCAAACCAGGAAATCTTGTTTTTCATACATATTTAAAAATGTGGAAATTTAGAAATTACAATGTATCTTATGACTCTCTAGATATTTCTACGGGTATTAAATGTATGCATTGTCATTTTCTGAAAGACTATCTTATTCCAGTCTTAGACAATCACACGGACAAAGATTTCAACTCAACTCAGTACTAAAGTCATGGAAGGTTTAGGTTTCTGTGGAAAACCATTTGTAAAACTGACTTGTGAATTCAGCTAAAACTATAACTTACACTTGCTTGGGTCTTGTGAATTCAGCTAAAACTATAATTTTCACTTGCTTGGGTCTTATGAAATCAGCTAAATCTACTTTTTCACTTGCTTGGATCTTATGAAATCAGCTAAAACTATAACTTTGACTTGCTTGGATCTTGTGAATTCAGCTAATACTTTAACTTTGACTTGCTTGGGTCTTGTGAAATCAGCTAAATCTACTTTTTCACTTGCTTGGATCTTATGAAATCAGCTAAAACTATAACTTTGACTTGCTTGGGTCTTGTGAATTCAGCTAAAACTATAATTTTCACTTGCTTGGGTCTTATGAAATCAGCTAAATCTACTTTTTCACTTGCTTGGATCTTGTGAAATCAGCTAAAACTATAACTTTGACTTGCTTGGGTCTTGTGAATTCAGCTAATACTTTAACTTTGACTTGCTTGGGTCTTGTGAAATCAGCTTGAACCATAACTTTGACTTGCTTGGGTCTTGTGAATTCAGCTAAAACTATAACTTTCCCTTGCTTGGGTCTTATGAACTCAGCTAAATCTACTTTTTTTCACTTGCTTGGGTCTTGTGAAATTAGCTTAATCTTTAACTTGCACTTGCTTGGGTCTTTTGTAATCGGCTAAATCTACATTTTGATCTTGTTTTTATATAGTCTTGTAAAGGCAATAAATTAAATATTTTTTCAGCTAAATACACATGTATATGTTTTTCACTTGCTTGGATTTGTAAAATCAGCTAAATCTACATATTACACTTGCTTTTATATTGTCTTGTAAAATCTTGCTTGGCTGTGGTACTCATTTTAGTCTTAAATTTCTTACTTATAGTTTTCCAGCAATATTTCTAATACCAATGTTAGAATGTATGTTAGTTAAAGTATTAGATTAACACATTGTGCTTGATATTGATTGTCTCTAAAAGTAAAACTGTACCATTATATACATACTGTCATTTGTAATACCTGTATAACATTTGTGTGTTGGTATTAGTCATGTGAAAATTTTTCATAATTTATCAACAAGATTGGTTTCAATCTTGATTTTCAAGATACCTTTAAAACATTGTACACCCTCACCATAAGATGATGGCATTTATATCTTAGAGGGATATTTTAATATGTAATATGGTTGTTATTTATAATTCATTTTTTAGTGCAGAAGGACATGTGAATTTATGTTGTGGTGCAATACCCATTAACATTAAGTCAAGCATCAACTTTTTCATTCAAACATGCTTCTGTTAAATAACATGTCCAGAGACACATTGCCTCTTGAGAGGAAGAGCTACATGTGTTCTAATTTTACTCAAATTAATGACCTTGCCATTCTTTCCAGGTCACAGCCATTATTTGGCCTAAGATTTGATAAGAGGCAAAATAGCCATCATTTTGATATCCACAGTTACCAACCTTTGATAGTGTCTAGAGGTAACATAGGTTGTTTTTGTTTTTGTTTTGCCATCTTTAATTAAAGATTGTGTGGTTGAGATGTCGCCATACAAATCCTGGCCAATTTTTCACTGATCTTTGATCTCAGTTTTTGATGATAAGTTACAATTAGAATAATAATAATTAGTACTATTATATGATAATATCAGTCATACTTGACATTTCACATTAACTTTTAACATTTCATTAGTGGTCATAAGCATGTTTAATGCCAGTTAGTAAGCATTTAAACTGGTTAGACTATAGATCATTTGAACTACTTGTAAATCATGTAGCAAGTATTTTAAATTTGAACTGTGCCACTTTTTTAAGGGTATGATAAACGGCAAGTGTATGATACAATGTATTACCATTTCATTGCATGAGTGTACTGTAATTGATTCTCATCACATATTTGTTCTCCATATATATGCATTACCTGTACAAATAGGTAGTTTTTTTATATGTATATATATTAGGTACCATACATACATGTAACCTGGGCTATATTTCACTGTGTATATATTAATTCTTGTGGCCATTTCAGGTGATTTTCTAAATTCATATTAGACTTCTAAGTGATGAAACACTTGCAAGCTGTGAAATATCATACCTGCCCTTTTCTTTATGGGAGTTAGGGTTTAGACACCCTCTCAGCAGCAATATCTTATCCTATTTGGTGGGCATGCCCCAGGAACCTATTAATCTTTTTATACTTTTATATAATTGACTCACTTAGCTTCAGTACTTGGTTTGGTGTAGTGTAAGTTTCTGTTGTCCGTGTCATTAACTGGAGAGTCAAACACCAGTGCACCACAGTTGTTACTTCTCTTCACTCCAAAACAAATGAATAAATTATGACACAATTAATACTTTCCATCATGCCTTTGAGTTGTTTGTTCTTAAAAAAAGTAATATGTTGAAAATATCAGAAAAAAATAATGCCGACATTGACACATAGTTGTTAAAAAATACATTTTAATTTTGCCTCTCAATATAATGTTGACAGTGACACGTATAATATTGACAGTGACACGTATAATGTTGACAATGACATGGTATAGTTTTGACAATAACATTGTATAATGTTGACAATGACATGGTATAATGTTGACAATGACATGGTATAATGTTGACAATGACATGGTATAATGTTGACAATAACATTGTAGAATGTTGACAATGACATGGTATAATGTTGACAATGACATGGTATAATGTTGACAATGACATGGTATAATGCTGACATTGCATAATGTTGACAACAACATTGTATAATGTTGACAATGACATGGTATAATGTTGACAATGACATGGTATAATGTTGACAATGACATGGTATAATGTTGACAATGACATGGTATAATGTTGACAATGACATGGTATAATGTTGACAATGACATGGTATAATGTTGACAATGACATGGTATAATGTTGACAATGACATGGTATAATGTTGACAATGACATGGTATAATGTTGACAATGACATGGTATAATGTTGACAATGACATGGTATAATGTTGACAACACAGTGCATGGTATAACAATGACATGGTATAATGTTGACAATGACATGGTATAATGTTGACAATGACATGGTATAATGTTGACAATGACATGGTATAATGTTGACAATGACATGGTATAATGTTGACAATGACATGGTATAATGTTGACAATGACATGGTATAATGTTGACAATGACATGGTAGAATGTTGACAATGACATGGTATAATGTTGACAATGACATGGTATAATGTTGACAATGACATGGTATAATGTTGACAATGACATGGTAGAATGTTGACAATGACATGGTATAATGTTGACAATGACATGGTATAATGTTGACAATGACATGGTATAATGTTGACAATGACATGGTATAATGTTGACAATGACATGGTATAATGTTGACAATGACATGGTATAATGTTGACAATGACATGGTATAATGTTGACAATGACATGGTATAATGTTGACAATGACATGGTATAATGTTGACAATGACATGGTATAATGTTGACAATGACATGGTATAATGTTGACAATGACATGGTATAATGTTGACAATGACATGGTATAATGTTGACAATGACATGGTATAATGTTGACAATGACATGGTATAATGTTGACAACACAATGACATGGTATAATGTTGACAATGACATGGTATAATGTTGACAATGACATGGTATAATGTTGACAATGACATGGTATAATGTTGACAATGACATGGTATAATGTTGACAATGACATGGTATAATGTTGACAATGACATGGTATAATGTTGACAATGACATGGTATAATGTTGCAATGACATGGTATAATGTTGACAATGACATGGTATAATGTTGACAATGACATGGTATAATGTTGAC
Organism: Argopecten irradians; assembly: GCF_041381155.1. Lineage (NCBI taxonomy): Eukaryota > Metazoa > Mollusca > Bivalvia > Pectinida > Pectinidae > Argopecten > Argopecten irradians. Next base: position 26,021 of record NW_027188013.1, on the reverse strand, counting down.
AATGACATGGTATAATGTTGACAATGACATGGTATAATGTTGACAATGACATGGTATAATGTTGACAATGACATGGTATAATGTTGACAATGACATGGTATAATGTTGACAATGACATGGTATAATGTTGACAATGACATGGTATAATGTTGACAATGACATGGTATAATGTTGACAATGACATGGTACAATGTTGACAATGACATGGTACAATGTTGACAATGACATGGTACAATGTTGACAATGACATGGTACAATGTTGACAATGACATGTATGTCATGACATGTACAATGTTGACAATGACATGGTACAATGTTGACAATGACATGGTAAATGTTGACAATGACATGGTAATGTTGACAATGACATGGTATAATGTTGACAATGACATGGTATAATGTTGACAATGACATGTAAATGTTGACAATGACATGGTATAATGTTGACAATGACATGGTATAATGTTGACAATGACATGGTATAATGTTGACAATGACATGGTATAATGTTGACAATGACATGGTATAATGTTGACAATGACATGGTATAATGTTGACAATGACATGGTATAATGTTGACAATGACATGGTATAATGTTGACAATGACATGGTAAATGTTGACAATGACATGGTATAATGTTGACAATGACATGGTATAATGTTGACAATGACATGGTATAATGTTGACAATGACATGGTATAATGTTGACAATGACATGGTATAATGTTGACAATGACATGGTATAATGTTGACAATGACATGGTATAATGTTGACAATGACATGGTATAATGTTGACAATGACATGGTATAATGTTGACAATGACATGGTATATTGTTGACAATGACATGGTATATTGTTACAATGACATATGGTAGAAAACTGCATATGAGGACGTATGTGTGTGATATTGTAGAAAAACTGCATATGAGGACGTATGTGTTTGATATTGTAGAAAAACTGCATACGAGGACGAATGTATGTGATTATTGTAGAAAACTGCATATGAGGACGTATGTATGTGATATTGTAGAAAAACTGCATATGAGGACGTATGTGTGTGATATTGTAGAAAAACTGCATATGAGGACGTATGTGTGTGATATTGTAGAAAAACTGCATATGAGGACGTATGTATGTGATATTGTAGAAAAACTGCATACGAGGACGAATGTATGTGATATTGTAGAAAACTGCATATGAGGACGTATGTATGTGATATTGTAGAAAAACTGCATATGAGGACGTATGTGTTTGATATTGTAGAAAAACTGCATAGGAGGACGTATGTGTTTGATATTGTAGAAAAACTGCATATGAGGACGTATATGATTGATATTGTAGAAAACTGCATATGAGGACGTATGTAACGTGATATTGTAGAAAACTGCATATAAGGACGAATGCACGTGATACTGTAGCAAACTGCTTATGAGGACGTATGTGTTTGATATTGAAGAAAACTGCTTATGAGGACGTATGTACGTGATATTGTAGAAAACTGCATATAAGGACGAATGTACGTGATATTGTAGAAAACTGCATATGAGGACGTATGTACGTGATATTGTTGAAATGTGTGCGTATGAGGACGTATGTACGTGATATTGTTGAAATGTGTGGATATGAGGACGAATATATGTCAAAATCTTGAAATGTGTGCGTATGAGGACGGGTGTACATGATATTGTTGAAATGCGTGCGTATAAGGACTTATGTATGTCAAAATGTTGGAAAGTGGTCAAGTGCAAATGTTGTTCTATGAAAATGTTAGAAAGTTGGCATATGAAGACATTATATGAAATTGTTGTGAAGTGTGCATATAATTATATGTTTGTGATGTTGGAAAGTGGTCACGCGCGGACGGATGTAAAAATGTTAAAAAGTTAATGAAATGACATATAATGTGACCATATCGTGCGTGTGGTATTGGTATTCAGAGACATATCGACTATATACTCGGTATTGTTACATGAACGAATAACAGAAATGAGAAACCAGCAGCTAAATTCAAAACACAATTTAATTATATATACAATATTATACAGAGATGGTTAACAATATCTAAAGTAACTGGTGGTGGTACAAGAGTAATACGATGATTTAAAGTGTTACTTATCTGTATGCGAAAGTCCTGGTATAATCATTGATCCTTCCAGGTTTCAAATTAACAATAATCACAAATCCACAAGGAAATTGAATGTCCACAGATTATTTGTAAAGTTCCAGGCAATATGAATAAATCCACACAAAGTGTTGTAATAATCCACAGATAAAGTCGCAATAGCTCTCCCAATAGAATCCAATATGGCACTGTACAATTCTTGATATGTCTCATTACAGGTCTCATTACAGTTCTCATTAGCTTTGGACAGTTGGAGTATATATAGCTAAACCCTAATTCAAGAATATTGGAGAACCTTCTACTTCTAGAAATATCTAACTAAAAACAGTAAACAAATAAACACACACAGAACTTTCTGGAAATAGATCATTCTAGATCTCTACTGATAATCAACATGTTTACAAACATATTTGTTTATACATGATAATATTCTAGAAATTCTATAACCTAAATCAATAATATGACCTTTATAGGATGTATTGATAATAAAGCTATAGGAGTTATCTCCCTTATCTAATAACAACATGTATTTAGTGTCATACATAACACACCCCTCCTTAAAGAAAAGAAAGTTTTCTTGGAAAGGAAACTTTCTTAAAATATCAAGTTACATTTAAATCCTTGATAAAGCATCAGCCAGAATATTGTCTTTCCCTTTGATATGTTTGATGTCAAGATTGTACTCTTGCAAAGTCAAACTCCACCTGAGAATTCTTTGATTTTTGTTTTTTATTTTCCCAATGAATGTCAAAGGGTTGTGGTCGGTGAAGACCAACACAGGCACAACTGTAGTGCAGAGATACACATCAAATTGGTTCAAGGCAAAAATCAATGCTAAACATTCTTTCTCAATGGTGGAATAATTTCTCTGGTGTTTGTCAAATTTTTTCGAGAAATAACAAATTGGATAGTCAATTTGTTCAGAACCTTCTTGCATCAAAACAGCACCAACACCTACATCGCTGGCGTCAACAAACAGTTTAAACTGTTTATTAAAATCTGGAGCAGTCAGAACTGGTGAATTGATAGTATGGCTTTCAATTTCTCAAAGGCAGACTTACATTCGTCTGACCAGACAAATTTGACATATTTCTTTAACAAAGCAGTAAGTGGAGCTGCTATAACAGAGAAATTTTGACAAAATTTTCTGTAGTATCCAGCCATACCAAGAAATCTCATCAGCTCTCTTGCTTCCAGGAGATGAAAAAATCTATAATTGATTCTTCTTTGGCCTGAACAGGTTTAACCTGCCCCTGTCCTACAACATGGCCTAAAAATTCAACAGTTGCATGACAAAATTCACATTTCAATAAGTTTACAGTCAATTTCATGGTAGTGAGTCTCTCGAAGAATTCACGAATCCCGCGTAGATGGTCTTCCCACATGTCGTGGTAGTTGATGACGTCATCAATGTATCCATCACAGCCTTCCAGGTCTGATATCACACTGTTAAGAAGACGTTGAAATGTTGCCGGGGCATTCTTCATACCAAACGGCATAACTTTGTACTGGTACAAACCTTGTGAGGTTACAAATGCCGACACTTCTTTAGCTCTTTCTGTTAATGGCACCTGCCAATATCCTTTCAACAGGTCAAACTTGCTTACGTACTTGGCTTTGCCAACTTTGTCAATACACGAGTCAATCCTTGGAATTGGATAAGAGTCTGTTTTACTGACAGAGTTTACTTTTCTGAAGTCAGTACAGAACCGGTATGTCTTGTCTGGCTTTGGTACCAGAACACATGGAGAGCTCCATTCACTTTTGCTTGGTTCAATAATATCATTGTCCAACATGTATTGAATTTCTTTCTTTAAATGTTCTTCTTTCAAAGGATTGACACGGTAAGGATGTTGCTTGACAGGTGGCGCATTGCCTACATCCACGTCATGATAGATAGCATCTGTTTTGCCTGGTGTATCCGGAAACAAATGTTTATACTCAAGTATCAAATCTTTCAGTTCATTGCGTTCCTTTTCTGATAGATGACATAGTTTCTTGTCCAAGTTCGCAAGCACATCTGAGTTCCGTAACCTAACCCCACAGTCTAAACCTACATCTTGTACACCACCATCTAAGTCTAATTTACAAATATCAGCTGTACTTTCACTTTGTGATGGTACAGAGGCCAAAGTAGCAATAGGTTGAGAGGTCTTGCTCTCTTCTCTAATTACATATTTCTTAAGCATATTAACATGACATAATTGAGTTTTCTTGCGCCTCCCTGGAGTTTGTACAATGTAGTTAACATCATCGACCTTTTTCTCAACAACATAGGGTCCAAAAATATCTAGCTTGCAAAGGCTGACCCGGTATTGGTAATAGAGCCAAAATTTTGTCACCTGGATCAAAACTTCTTGCACGGGCATCTTTATCATACCATGTTTTCATTTTGTTTTGAGTAACGGCCAAATTTTCTTTTGCCAGTTCACATGCCCTTGTAAATCTTTGCTTAAAGTTAGACACATACTCTAAGAGATTCACTTTAGAATCTTCGTCCAAAATTTTGTCTTTCAAAATTTTCAAAGGACCACGTACAGTATGTCCAAACACAAGTTCAAAGGGACTGAAGCCAAGAGATTCTTGTACAGATTCTCTAACGCCAAACAACAACATGTGTATCCCCGTCCCAATCTCTTTTGTTTTCAAAACAATAAGATCTCATCATATTCTTCAATGTCTGATGAAAACGTTCTAAAGCACCCTGAGACTCTGGATGATAAGCACTAGACTTATACTGCTTGATCTGGATCTGGTACATGACTTGTTGAAAAATACCAGACATGAAATTCGAACCTTGGTCCGATTGGACAGCTTTTGGAAGACCAACCAGTGTAAAGAATTTAACCAAAGCCTTGACTATGTTAGGGGCCTTAATATTTCTGAGTGGAATGGCTTCAGGAAAGCGTGTGGAAGCACACATAATAGTTAAAAGATACTCATTCCCAGACTTAGTTTTGGGTAGAGGACCTACACAGTCTATAATGACTCTACTAAATGGTTCCTCAAATGCTGGAATGGGGTGCAGAGGTGCCACAGGGATTTTCTGATTAGGTTTCCCTACCACCTGACAAGTATGACAAGACCTACAAAAATCAGCCACATCCCGTTTCAACTTGGGCCAAAAGAAGTGATCTAAGATCCTTCTATAAGTCTTGGTCACACCTAAATGCCCTGCCATAGGTACATCATGAGACAAACTCAGAATATCTTGCCTATACCTTGGTGGGACAACTATTTGATTGACAACCTTCCAATCTTCCTCGGGAGACACATCAGGGGGACGCCACTTGCGCATCAACACACCTGACCGACGGAAGTAACAAACCGGGACTTTCTCAGCCTCTTCTTCAATCAAAGCCTGATTACACAATAAGGAGATTTCAGGATCTTTTTCCTGTTCTACTATAAGCTCCTCTCTAGACAAAGATGATTTACTCATCATGTCAGCCAATGAAGTACCTTTGTTAGGAACAACTCCATCACTATCAAAGTCTACAGAATTGCTCAAAAGATCACACTTACCCCCGACATCCTCTATATCATGAGCCAAGAAAGTGTCACCTAACCCTGGACTATTATGATCCTCAACTACTGCAACATCAGAAACCTTCTTACTCATTGAACGAGTTACAGCACAAGAAGGGAAAATACCAGGAAATTCCTGTTGAATAGTCTCAGCAAAATAGCTTTCAAAATAGCTTTCTTGACTACTTGGTAATTTGAAATCTCATCTACAGACAAAGAAGAATAAATGTCTCTAGCTTTACCAATCAAGACACTTTGAAGAAGCATTGTAAGCTTATCTTCAGGCCATTTCATACTATCAGCTATTTTCTCAAAATGCAGAAAATACTTGTCAACTTCTTTCTCTTGAAAAGGAGGAACTAACCTAATGTTTCTACTGACATCAAAACCTCTGTTTCCTTGTGAACCCCTAAAAGTTGGATTACTTTAGCTGTCCTGAGAAGCTAGCTCTAATTCTTTAATTCTAAGTTCTGTTTCAGGTTTAATTTTCTGCTTCTCTAGCTCTAACATCTTATCTCTCTCAATCTCTTTTTCTCTTAACTCCTTTTCTATTTCTCTTTCTCTCATTTCTTTCTCTATTTCTCTTTCTCTCATTTCTTTCTCTATTTGTTTCATTTTCATTTCATGTTCAAGTTCCATTTGCCTAATTTGGATTTCTGAAGTGACTGTTTCCTCTATGTTATCTAATGCACTAGAGTCAAATTTGCCATTGTCAACAAAATATCTTATAATTACATTCCGAATTTCAGCTTTCCTCAAATTAGTTTTGATAGCTAGGCCTAAATGTTTACTCAATAACAGTAAATCCTTCTTATTAACTTGCAAAAGAACTTCCAGGGATGGCGCTTTAACAAACTGTTCTACATCCATAGTAGTCATGTTTATCTAGCTGTTGGTTTCAAATGTAAACTCACAGTTTGTACACAAATTTTTAAAATCTCTTAATCAATTTTTCAAAGTTAGATTTCACAAATAAAATATCGATCTCGGACACGAGCCCCCAATTCTGTTATGACCCAGAATAACAGAAATGAGAAACCAGCAGCTAAATTCAAAACACAATTTAATTATATATACAATATTATACAGAGATGGTTTACAATATCTAAAGTAACTGGTGGTGGTACAAAAGTAATACGATGATTTAAAGTGTTACTTATTTGTATGCGAAAGTCCTGGTATAATCCTTGATCCTTCCAGGTTTCAAATTAACAATAATCACAAATCCACAAGGAAATTGAATGTCCACAGATTATTTGTAAAGTTCCAGGCAATATGAATAAATCCACACAAAGTGTTGTAATAATCCACAGATAGTCACAATAGCTCTCCCAATAGAATGTAATATGGCACTGTACAATTCTTGATATGTCTCCTTACAGGTCTCATTACAGTTCTGATTAGCCTTGGACAGCTGGAGTATATATATATAGCTAAACCCTAATTCAAGAATATTGGAGAACCTTCTACTTCTAGAAATATCTAACTAAAAACAGTTAACAAATAAACACACAGAACTTTCTGGAAATAGATCATTCTAGATCTCTACTTATAATCAACATGTTTACAAACATATTTGTTTATACATGATAATATTCTAGAAATTCTATAACCTAAATCAATAATATGACCTTTATAGGATGTATTGATGATAAAGCTATAGGAGTTATCTCCGTTATCTAATAACAACATGTATTTAGTGTCATACATAACAGTATACAACAGGCAAATTGCATTGTCAGCAGGAAAAAATTGAAGTAAAAAATCATGTAAGTTACATAGGGAGCAATACTAAGTTTGCACTTTTGTTTCGAGCGAGAAGTCGGGGCCATGCTTCATAGTGATTCACAATATGTTGTTTGCAGATTTTCGCCTGTTTGACCAATGTGACAGTGAACGAAGGTCAAGATAATTCATTTGAACAAATTTTGTAGTCCTTTATACCAGCATGCCACATGCCAAATATCAGTACATTGGGCCTTTTTGTTATTGAGAAGAAGTTGTTTGAATGAAAAGTTTACGGATGGTGGACGTGCACGACAGCCAATGATGCATGATGACAAAAGGTCATCCAAAAAATGCAAGTTACCCTTCAGGTCAGAGGGTCAGATGACCTAAAAATGAAATCAAAGAGACATTAAATGAGCAACTGTGACCTTTTATTGAATACATGTAGAAATGAAATATACAATTTTATCAATAATTTTGTCATTATATTTCTTTCATAATTATAAGAGGCAATGTAATAAATTCTGACAAATTTATAATTCAATGAATTCTGACAAAACATTAATGTAACAAAATCTTGTGCCACAATTATGTTGCAAATTATGACAAAACAGTAATATTTACACAATCTGATTAAAACCATTAGTTCATGGCTTCAAAGCAGTCTCATTCCATTATCTTGTATCTAATGGTTCACCAATGTCGATTAAAACTGTGCTTTTGATTGGCCTTGGTTCATTAATGCTTTATCAAATTTGCCATTGTCCATTTGGCATTCAACCCTCATAATTATATACTGAATGTTCTCGAATGCTATCTAGTGACATTAATAATTTATGACATCATAACTAGTACTAGAAGTTGGAAATTACAAAATCTTGATTGTCAGCTTATAGTTTGTTTGGATTTACACAGAAATAAAAAATATAGATAACTTAATACTACATTTGTACATGTATAACTTTAAAGTGAATAGTCGGGCAAAGAAAACCAGTCTAAATGCGTTCATTGGCCATCCAAAAGTTCTCACATATTAATACGACGGTCAAGTTCTGCTAAATTCCCAGTTCTGACCATTAAAGTAAAGAAAATTTGAAAGCATTGAAAGCGAGGCTGTGTAGAAATGTAACCACGGACATAGTGAGCCGGGAGGACGTTTTAGAATTTCCATACTTTAAATTAATTTCTTCGTACGCAGACAGATTTTGACGAGATATTTTATTTTTCCATTTCATAAGAAATTATACTGGATACATTCACACCATTTTTACCGACTTTAGCCATCCTTACCCGACTGTTCACTTTAAAGTCCCAATATCTGTATCTGTCTTATTTTTTTCATGATTTAGAAGAATGTTGAAAAAAATATTGTTGTAAATCATGCAGAGACATGACTAAAAGTCAAGATGAGCGATAATAATTTCAGTGAGATCGGAGAAAGAAACCTGAAAACATGAAGTGGGCCAGTGGCCTTCTTGGATTACCAAAATCTTTATATAAAATATGATTGTCCTTCCCAAATGATGAAGTCAAGATGAGCGATAAATTATGTTGACTTCAAAAGGACCTACTGGAATGATTTGTTCACACCTTTGTATTTAAGATTTGTTAGCATACCACATGTATATTCACATAACCATCGACAGCCACGTGTACGTTTGAGAGGTGGGGAAGGGAAGCCAATCTTGAGGCGAACATCCCACACTCTGAATAAAGTACAGACCACCAGTATACCGCGTCATGAATATAACATTATATATAGATAGGTATATTGATTCACATGTAATGTATAATAGTGATTTGTCTTTTAGTCAAATTGGACATCCCGACCTCTACCATACATTGTTAATTACAAGATATTATACTATTGAAGATTATACTGACGAATGTACGTCAGTGGCGTAGCGCCCGTGCATGCTTGCATGCTCAAGCATGCAAAAATATTCTGACTTACATTTTTATACAGTCAGAAAAAAACACAACATTTGAATACACGTAACGCTGCAGAATATAAATTACGTATAAATACATATGATATGTCCAACTATATGCCTAACATAACTTTGTGCACATTAGAAAGATTTGAAGATTGGCCATTCTGGAAATTTATTATGTATAATAGTCTATATATTTCCGGTTACCACGTGCATTTAGTTGTTAAATTTGATTGTTTGAATCTTGTCGAAGACAATATTAGACTTCTTCACAAAAATCCCTCAAGCAAATGTGGCTTTTGAATCGGGAAACACTTACGAATACCAATTCGGTGTCTACTCACGAAATGGTTGACTTTTATTTTTGTCGAATATGAACAGATTGTTGATTTAGAAAATATTTTTTGTTGTTGTAATTGTTAGAATTAGAACAGAATAGGTAGAAAAATAGGTTATAAATACTATGTTTAGTTTTTTTTAATTGAGGTGGTCGTGGACTGGTCCCTTCTAACGCAATTTACGCAATTTTGACAGTGGTCTTTGACTGGCTGTCATAAACAAACCAACACGTAAACTAAATTTAGTTCTGCATTGTTATCAACTAAATATCGTGACCTCCATTTGACCATTGGAGTAAAATGATTACTACATTGTAACAAGTTCCCGTCAGCTTCTGGGGGGCTTCGCCCCCCATACCCCCTACCGGGGCTTCGCCCCTGGACCCTGCACCCCCAGGCATGCAGGCCTATCCAAACCTAGCTACGCCACTGTACGTTTAGGTCTAAATACATTATGTATAACAAAGTGATTTTCGGGTCTGTCACTTAAAATGAAATATCGTCTTTACATATGTAACTATTTGGCCTGTGATGCATTTTTTAACAATTTTGTTTACCTAACTTACCGTGTGTTAACATTGTAACTTGCACGTGCAGCAAATAATTTCTATTTAATGATCTATGTATTTTAAATTTGAATTAATAAGTAAAACACAAGTCTGTTGCAGAATTGACGTTTATAATTTCAATGTTGAAAACACCCGGTTAAACTGTAAATTAAGAAATTGTTTGCCTCACTTACTAGTAAGGTAAATGCATCAAATAAAGTTAAATAATCAATTAACCACAATTAAACTGATTTCAGGCACTCGATATCGTTCTGATCAACGTTCATCATCACTTTGTAGAAACAATTGTCATGTAGCTATCATACATACATGTGTACCTTCAAAGTCTCCTTTTTACGGTAAAACTTGGTTTTACCAGTATTGGGATCGCAATTCCGGAACTAGCTTTTTACCCCCCCCCCCCGGCTGGTGACGTGAAGAATAAACTGAATAACCACACATTTGTGGTATATGTAGTTGTAATTTGCACCCAGATACAATATAAACTAGTTTAGAATCATTCTGTAAACTTATTCAGTAGCATCAATATCATTTTGAGTGGATTGTGAAGAAAATAAGAAAATATAGTGAACGGCATTTCATTATTAAGTTAATAATATTCGCATATTAAATAACAGATACAAGTGGTGTCGTGGTAAGTCCTGTGCGTTCTATGCGGACGGCCCGGGTTCAACCCTTATCGTCGGCAGATTATTTTTATTTTTTTTTTATTTCATATTTTTATTTGTTGTTAATTCACCATTCTTGAAAATAATCTTTTATTTTGTCTTTTTATTTATTTTTGTTTTATTTTATTTTCCAAAAGTTTTTACACTAAATTACGAACATCCCACTATTACGGCCACTTATTTTCAGTTCCGATTTTTTTTTCTCTTCAGAAATACAATCACACCGCTATTCCGTTTTACGACCAATTTTCATAGTCCCAACGACCACTAAATTAACACTAATTGACCCTTTGATTATGACCACAGGCACATATGACTTCACACCTCGCTGTGCCTCACCTTCCCGCACGCAGCAACCCGTGGACAACTACCCGCAGGTACATCAGTCAGTCTTTTGTTTCCGTCGACCTAATTATCAGATTATCTACCTGTACTAGGAGAGTGTTAATCGCCATCATTTGCATACTTGTGACTGGCAGTTGACGTGATCGAAACCACAAGTAATGCAACGTTCTTTCGATAGCCCTGGTGGCGAGATCGAACGATTTAGGCAGTTCTTTCTCATACGTGTAACGCCAATGGAATTAAAATTCTTTAATGTATGAGATATCTTGATCTTATTTCAGATATTTATGAAGTACCGTACGTCAATCATCTCATTTCAATAGATGTGTCATCTATTTTGTTGCGGTAAACAATTGGTGTTTTGCATTAGTTAAAAGTACGCTTGACTATTGCACAGTAGTCTTTCAAACACTTTACCGATTGTGATCGTAAGTTATTATTTGACCAATCATTGCACATGGCGGGATAATTAAAATCGATTTACGTAAATATTAATGATAATTTACACAGATCAATACCAATTTTAAAACACACAGATTCTCATTTACCTCAGGTGATACTATGTGATGATTAAACCAGAGACATAGATAATTTAATAACTATCTAAATCTCTGATTAAACTAACGATATGTATTTGAATTATAATCAAAACATAATAGAAAATAATGTCTAGAAAAGTATTTTCATTTAGATTGTCAACAATTACTTCAGTGAAATTCAGTTTAAGATTTAAATAAGCACACACCATTAACTTTATTTAATGAAAAAATATGTCTATGCTCTAGAAATAAATGGTATAGTCATTATATGTCCCTAATTTATCAAACTTTAAAAAATATTTGTAAATATTGGTTTTGATTAGATACGCATGCATTAAAATATGATATGATTAAGATTCTAATGGCCGACAAAACTAATTGATCAAATATAGTAATTTGCAAATTTATCTTAACCAAAATATATCAAACTGGTTTTTTCCCCACACGTACATGTACATACTCAGCATACTATGTTATGTTTCTTATGTTTTTTTTATATATATAAATGTAATGTATATGTCATGTCAAGTTTATGTTGATGTCCCATGTATTTGTAAATGTGTTAAATGCAAAAAAAGGAACATAAAATTAAAAAAAAATATATATAATATACATTTATATATACATGTATATTGCATTTTTCATAAAATTTCAATTTTGAAACAAAAAATACAGTACATATATTATGTACCGGTCAGCTAGGATACAGAGTTTCTGTTCTTGATCGTCATGATCATAGAAGAAACCTGGTCCACCTCAGAATTAAGACCACCTCGCTATTAAGACCACTTTTACTGAGACCACTGGGTGATTTTAATAGATAGGTTTTAATGTAAATACTGTTATACATATTCTCAACACATGTTATATAATGTTTCTGACGTCCCTTGCTCATACACATTTTCATTTACAGCGGTTCGGAGCGGTAGGGAGCTGGGTTTTCGAGAAAAATATTTCAAAGATTAAAGGATAGATAACCACCCCATATATACATCTCTTCGCATCCTGTAGCAGTGTGCAGCCAAACGTGAAGGTGTGATACATTGATCATGACCACATCAAAACAATAAGCAGTGATCTAGAGTTGGCTGTTCTATTGTTTAGAGGATTAAGTGTCATTTTATAACGAAATCTTATCGTTTGGTTGTTTATGCAAATTAAATGACAAAATTCGGAGGTGATTATTTAAAATATAACTGAAATTGTAATACATGTACGTACTATTCTGTACTAGGCAAAGGTACTTATATAATTTGTAACACAATGTTTTTTTCAGAGTAGATTATCATGTCAAAGTAAAACTGCTGAGTGAATCTGCTATAATATATATTGAAACCACTGAAGCTTATAATTTTCGTTACTGTAAAGGAAATTTTAGAAATATCAACCCATTCCAAATGATTCGACTGAACTAATTAAGTCTTCCCATCTTCTCCTCCCGGTAGGAGTATGTTATTTTTTCATTACATTGTACAGATCAATATGAAATATTTAATGTAAGTAGGAAACAAATTTGACATATTTCAGAGTCAGCCTAATTCAGGTATTCTCTGATAGCAGATAATAAAACCGTGATATTCCACAAAATTAGTACTAATCTGATAGATTTGTATCAATTCATCAAAACAGTAAAAAGTAAGCGTGTCACTATCCTTCATTAAATCATATACCAAAATTATGTTTTTCTTGAACCAAGCCTTATAAGAACAGTTTTTCTACCAATATTCATATTTCAAAGTAAATTATCATGTTCAAGCCTTACGAAAACAGTTATGGAACCAATAGTCAAATTTCAAAGTAAATTATCATGTCAAAGTAAAGTTTCTGAGTGAATTTGCGATCCGAATTTTGGACCTATCCTTGCTCCAATTTTTGCTGAACAACTTTCCATAATGTTAATTAATACTAAAAAGTAAGAAGATATTTACAAATTGTAGTTAGAAAAGGACACTGATGACAATATCTGTCATTTAGGTAACTCGTGCCGTTACCGTTTGTTAGAATATATGTTGTAATGTACTACAAACTTGATAGACATAGAGAAAAATATTAACATGTTTTGACAAAAAACATCCTTCGTGCCATTTACATGTCGTTTAGTTAATTAACTCAGGTTATTTAGTTTTTATAGTTAATATATATACATTCATGTACTTGAAACTTGATAAAGCATATACCGGTAAACAGCTGATAGCTGACAGAGATTTTTTTTCTCTCTTTCCCACTCTTTCCCCTCTTTCTCCCTGATATGTTGCCAAAGTAGTATTAGTGAAGTTATGAAGCATGAGAGTCAACCTTTAATGACAATATACGTTAGTTTTATATGTTACACGGTCTGACAACCATTAATTTTTGTAGTTATAGATAGTATGGTGTTCTTAAACTTGCTAGATACATTTTTGTTAAAAAGGAAATCCTTGATGTCATTCATATTAGTCATTAAAGGCCAAATACGTGTACGTTATTGCTTAAACATTATATGAGATTTATATAATATAACCAGTAAGTTTTTTCTTGATATCTGAGGAATGCCTGTTTAGTTTTTAACAAAAACAAAATCAATTTAATTTGACATTACAAGTCACCATAATGCTGAAACTTTTCTTTATATAAACTTGACAACATAAATACTTCCTCTTTGATTGAAGGTTCTGCACTGAAATGCATTATGTGTATTTAGAATAACTAGACCTGTACAAAATGTGAGAAAATAAATCAATGTGATAAATTATTACGACCAAATAAAAAACAATTATTTGTATTAGTTTTTCAGCCTTAGTTTAAGTCCTTTTTTTGGTTTTGATCGTTTTCCAATTTGCAGTTATACTGATAATATAACCATTGACTTATCAATCTTTTTAAACACTCGAATCAACTCCTATCATCCAGAAGTTTTACCGCAGCAGTACTTTCAGTACTTTGATTTTCAATGGAACCGGTAACTCAGTTTCATTAGTACACACTATAGATGAAGGCGCCTGATACCCAGGATTTAGATGTAATGGGAATGGTAGATTTACTATAGGCGTGCAAGTAGATGCTGTAGGGGTTGTCGGACGGTCGGGAATCATGTATACCATTGGTGTTGAGTAGAAGTGTTGTGAACTAACAAAATACGGATTCATGGAGACAGTAGTATTCCCGGGGGTTGGGGGTGTAGGTATGGTGGAGTTTCCTGGTGTGGCCACATGTACATCGGCGGAGGATGGAAAGTTCACTCCTCTCTGTTCCAACATATCCTTAATGGGATCACTTGGACGAGTTTTGGTAATCTTCACACTTCGATCAGTTTTCAAGATATGAGAAAACGATTTCGCCGCTCCGTCCAAATCTTTTGGAACTACCCCACGGTAATGCTTTTCCAACACTGCTATATCCGGGTGGATCACACTCATTGCCAGAGCACGTAACCCATATGCACCCACTGGATAATATTTATCAATATTTGTGTTTACAAGATGCGGTAACACTTTCGCAAAAAAAAGTATTACACGTGTCTTCATAGTTGTGTTGTTTCAATGCAAGATTTTGACGCAACTTTTCCATGTCTTTCGTTAGAGTTTTCACTGTAGTAGCAGCGTCGTTAATTTGTTTTTTCTCGATATCGTGTTTATCAATGTCATTACACATGTGCGGCCCCTCACACACTCCCCACTCGCAATTCCTCTTGGTGTGTCCTAAACGCATATGACACTGGCCACATTGAGATTTTGTTTTGTCCTGTTTGATACTGTCGTTTGAATATTTTCGTTCCAATGCATGCAACTGTTCCCTGGCACTGTCAAGTTCAACCATTTTAACACGAACTTCATCATTCAGATCATCCATCATCATTTGCAGTGGCGATCTATAAACGATAGTTTTGGAAACGGGTGCGTCAGTCACCTGTACATGTACCGATTCCTGAACTTTGTCCGTTGCACTGTCGGGAAACGTAAGTGACCGAGGTTTAAGCGACTTCAGGGCAGTACATGTATCACGAGGACGAGAAACTTCTGCAGGTGTAGGGGATTTTCCATCGAAAGTTTTTAACTTTAGTCTCCGCATTGCTGTTCCCGATATAGGTCTTGCACAACGAAAAGCTTCTGTAATACACGTGTCGCTTACAGCCATGATCCATACACCTTCGTCATCTAGGTATTGTAAACCAAAGAGTTTGTTTCTCAAACTTTCGATTCGACCTTGCAAATCGCATCTCAGTTCTTCAAATGTACATACCTGGTCCGGAATGTTAAATTTTCTAACTTTGCCGACTCCATACTCGATTTGAATTTGCAGTGTTTCCATGTTGCTAGTATTTTGCGGGTAGATACATGTATGAGACCAATGCAGATGTGGTTGATTTAGCGGGTAGATATAGGTTTGGCGGGGTACATGTAACGGGTGCCTTCTGATTGGTTCGCGGAATAGAAATACTAAAGATGTTCAATGTTGATATGATTTGGGGCCAGGTAAGGGTCAAATAATATTTTAAGCTTCGCGTCATAACTGTTATATTAATTATTATAATTGGTAGATACATTGCAATTTAAAACAATTCAAAATACACACAAGCTCCAAACATATATTGTATTTTAATGTATAAGTTTCATATCAATTTTGCTAATTATATATAAGCTTAAAAAACTCCACCCCTTATCAGTCAGGGGCCCCTCTATATAATTGTACACATTAGGCGCGTTTTTATCAGTGAGGATTAATTAAGTCTACAATTCATGATGGGAACACGAAAAAACAAATACGGTAGAGAATATCATAATGGAACAGGAATTAGCCAAGATCTCCGCAGCCTTATTATTCAAGAAATAATTGAACTTGGTGGCAATAGTCAGTCTGGAAATGTTCCTCGTGGAATCTACGTGAAAGTGGCGAACACGTTCAGGGTTGACGAAAAAAGCGTTCGGACATTTTGGAAAAAATATATATCTGAAGGAAGCATGTCTGAGACTGCTCGACATAAAGCTGGGAATCCAAAACTTAATGGAGCGGACGTTCAACTTGTAAGTTTTTTAAAACGCAATACACCTTCAGTTACAGGAAATAAGATTAAAAGGAATTTGTGTAAATATTCTCCTGTGTCGGGAAATGTTCATAACAGCACGATATACAGGGCAATGTCGCGAGAATTTGGATTTAACGTACAAAACGTATAAACCGCCCATCGTGTGACCGATTACACAATATAATATGCAGTACACCGCCAGGCTTTTATTGACTTTGTCAAACTAAACGAGCTGATCAAATAAAATTCATGGACGAGAGTGGATTCAAACTAACAACAACAAATATCCAGCGTATGGGTCATCTCCAAGAAAGGACAGGCGTGTGTAGAAATAGGGAAATATCGTCCGGGTAACAAACCTCACTCTTAATTTACTTGTTGGATTAAATGGTGTATTGTATTTTAATTTTGTAAATGGTGCTTCAAATATGAACACATATTTGAATTTCTGGGGTGAAGCAAGCGCGTGCCAAGATAATATGGGATGTCCACGTATTTAAACCAGGAGACGTCGTGATAGTTGACAATTGTAGTATACATCATAACCATGCAGAGAGAGTGTTGCGTCAATATTTTTAGTATGCAGGGAGTCCAATACACATTTCTCCCAGTATACTCGCCAAATTTCAATCCTGTGGAAAACTGCTTTGCTAAAATAAAAAACATTTTTACTCAAGAGAGGTTTCAGGACCTAGCTGGAATAAACTTAAAACTTGCTATAGTAAAAGCCATCGAAGAAGTGATTGAGACGGACATACGGGGGTTTTACCGGCACACAGGATGCTTTTTGAATGTGTAACCAGGTAAGTCCCCGCCCCCAGTTAGATTGTCGCTGCTAATAAACTCCGCCCACAGTTTGACTGACACTATTACCGAGCCGATAAACGTGCTTACGACTGGTTGAAACTATTCACGTGATTTGTGGTTTGAACGATCGGAAAGCCCATTCCGGACGCTTGAACGCATTTCACTGTAAAGCTTAAATTAAAAAAAAAAACATTTTGGGGCCTGCCCTAGGGGTCGGACCTATCTCATTTATATAAAATATGATTGTCCTTCCCCAATGATGTTTCACACCAAATATGGATGTAATCCACTCAAGTGTTAAGGAAGAGTAGGCTTTTGTATAAATAGTCTTACGCATGACGCACGACGACGGACAAAACATGATGACAATCAACTTAATATTGAATATTGCTAGGTGGGTCCCATTTAGTAAAACAGACTGAAGTTAGCAGACACTGTAACGTCGTTGCCGAGGACGTCATGTGACTATCGTAACTACGTAACGTCTGTCTAAACTCTTCCGAGAACTCTGATTTCCGTTCGGCAATAATCGTAACTTCTATGGCGACCAGTTTAAAACGAAGGCATGTTTACAAGTATCGACTTTTAACAACTGCCGTACCAAAGCTATTAAGAAATCATTATAAATATTCTTTGATATATTATAATTTCAAATACATCTACAAATACTA
Source organism: Argopecten irradians (assembly GCF_041381155.1). Lineage (NCBI taxonomy): Eukaryota > Metazoa > Mollusca > Bivalvia > Pectinida > Pectinidae > Argopecten > Argopecten irradians. Next base: position 7,766 of record NW_027188013.1, on the reverse strand, counting down.
ACTTGAATTTTTGTTGATAGTTAAGTATAGTGTGGCTTTAATAGAATTTCCCTATTGGGCACAGCCTCTTCAAGTTTGCAAGATATATCCACAACTGTCATGTGCATGACAATGTCAAAATGAACTCAATATCTAGGCTTTTGTAAAGTCTAATACAGTAAAACAAATGCTCCTTGTACCTATATGTGGCAGCAATATATTCCTAACCTTTTTTTTTTAAATGAAATGTACATTTTTTTCGCAAATTTTGCCAAAATTCGCGAGCTAAAAAACCAAAATTTACAAGTCAACAGTAATACATATTAAGTGGCAAAGAAGCATACACACATTTTATCTTCTTAGTTATGTTCAAGATATATAGTATGAAAGGAATACAAATACCACTAGTTTAAATAGGTGATATGACCTTAATAGAGACATTTCATTTCAGCAATCGTTACATGAAAAGACCTTTAAACTCGAAGCAATGCTAACAATTGCATACTTGCTCCACGGTCCATACCAAATATTGATACCCTACTCAACTTTATCCTTCGATAAAACCACCAGAAAGATACTTTAATCCGTAAGTAAATTAAATTGGAAAAAAGTTTATGCTTTATTGTAATAGGATGGAAAAACATACATACATGTATATGTATATACAAGTTTAGTAAAAAAAAGTCTGGTGTTGTTACCTTTTACAGTTTTTGCACTGGTTAAAACCCTGAAATATTTTTAACTACAGTTTTTAAGGCTTAATCAATTACATTAATTCTATAAAATCTCATAATCATGAAATGAAAACACCATTTACACAACTACAACTTATATATGGTGTGAAAAATCAACAATAAAAAATCTAGCAAATCTGCCATTTTATCACATCCTCAAATCATGCATATGGCCTCATTTCTTGATATACATTTTAGTTTATACAATGATGTCGCAATTGATTTCACCTTATTGTTGTAGCTGTAGTAGATTTATTTGTACAAAAAATGTGTACATGTCAAAAACGTTCTGTTTGCAAATCTACTGAATCCTTACACCAATTAACATTCCTTTGTTCTGTGATATTTCATTACAGCGTATTATGTCTAAATATATCAACCAATCATAATACAGAGAAGGAATCCCCGACAAAAGAAAACAGTTGTGTAGTGGATAATTTAAAGGCAATTGGTCTATATTACCAACGTTGGGGGTTTGATGTGCGCCAATGATATCATTTCCAATTATTTTTTGTCATTTGAAGACTGAAATGTACAATATGTACGCTGTACTCACACCCGAGCCAAAGTCACAAATGTTAAACAAATGCAATACATAACCACAGAAGAGTTGATGAAATTGGTTTTTGGACAGGAGCATACACCTAATAAAGTAAACATACTACTGTAAGTAACACTTCACACACATTTCACTACCATGGTCTTTTTTGGCATATCACAGTAAAACCATATATTTCCTATATATATGTGCAAATTTTAATGTTCTCTTAAACTGATTTGTCCCTTTAATACTAAAACGTTGGAACCTTGTACATGAATACAGTATATCATTTTAACTATATAGTTTCATTTGACTTGGTAATGATTAATTACAGAAGGAAGGAATTTTAATTGGTTTCTGGATTCTGTAGATTTTCACTAACAACACTCTTTGACATATACAAATGTTATGTACAAATAACTCTACTACTAATATAACAATAGGATTTTGACACACAATTTCTCGGTACTTATTTTGTTGTTGATAAACGTGCTACAACTAACATAACATAATTGTATCAGTCTATTTTCTGATAATGTTATTTCCTGCATGGCACAGTCTGGTTATATGCAATAGTGACAAGTAAAAACATCACATGGGTTAAGTTACTGGATGTCAGGCCAATAATGCCAGTTTTCAAATGCTTTTTTTACAGGAGCTTCATACACCTGTGTATGTTTTCAGTATTTCCTGCAAAGTCTTGTGTCACACATGGTTCATTGCATTCTTCTGTCACACATGGTTCATTTCATGTCAAAGCGTTCTGGAAAATAAATTAATTTATATAATAAGATGAGACTCTAACAGAACTAACTTCTTTAAAAAAAATATCTGGTCTAAAAATGAATGTAGACAAAACTGAAATAATTTGGATTGGTTGTATGAAATACAGTAACGAAAGGATGCTTTCGGAATTTTGTAATTGGGGAAAAACTAAATTTACGCTACTTGGTATTGACTTTGATATAAATCTGGATGATATATACCAAAACTAAATTTTGACAAAAAAATTGTTAAACTGAAAAGTCTGATCAGCACCTGGAAAAAAGGAAACTGACTCCTATTGGTAAAGTCCATATCATAAAATCACTAATGGTTTCTCAATTTAACCACTTATTCATATCTCTTCCCAACCCAAGTGAAAAGGTTATAAAAGAAATAAATACAATTTTATTTGAATTTTTATGGGATAGTAAAACAGACAAAGTTAAAAGAGCCAATATAGTTCAAGAATATTTTAATGGTGGCTTGAAAATGGTAAATTTAAATGCTTTTATTAATTCCCTTAAATTAGGTTGGATCAGGAGATTATTCACCTGCGAAGGGAAATGGAAATCTATTTTAAAGGAACACATTGATTTTGATTTACTATTAAATGTTGGTGGTGAATATATTTTAAAATGTATTAACCTTTGTACAAATGATTTTTGGAAAGATACTTTTAAAGCCTGGGACTTTCAAGGACTAATATCTGCTGTTCGTAAACGTCTGCCTAACCCTCAACCGCAAAAAACTATTACCACTTATACGTCCATATGTTCCCCACTAAATATACGGTTTCTTACCAGCCAAACTTTACAAATATGAAAAGTTTCTTTCAAAATTTCTATATGCTATTCTTAATAAGTCAGAAACTGAACCTACAGGTAAGCTGAAATGGCAAGAAGAATTTTTATTAGATGAAGAAGAGTGGAAGCATATTTATAACATTCCTTTTAAAGTAACAAAAAACACTAAACATCAATGGCTTCAGTTTCGTATTTTCTCATTATATTCTGACAACCAATTCAAATTATTTAAGTATAGTATAGTAGCTAGCCCTATGTGTACTTTCTGTAATTCAGAGAGAGAAACAATGATTAATTTAATGTGGGAATATCGAGAAGTACAAAATCTATTGCAAAACTTTGAAACTCTTTTAGATGCTCTTTATATTCCTTTTTCAATTAACAAACAATCTTTTCTTCTTGGTCTTAAAACTATAACAACATTAATGCATCAGTCGATAATGTTATACTTTTAATCATTAAGCAATACATTTACAGAACAAGGTGTTTTCATAAAACCTTAAATATAAACACATTGGCAAAAAATATAAAAACAAATGTCTATTCATAGACATATTTTTGTACCATAAAGATTCACACATAATTGATTCCCATTTACAAATATGTTAATTAGTCCTAATTTGATTGGCCATAGGTCACTGACCGCTGTAAGCCCCATAGTAGATTTATACGTCTTCTGATTGGTCAAGCCCCTGATTTAGCCCTTGTAAGACAAAGGGAGTCCCCACTATAGAGCCCCATCCATACAGCTTCAGACGCCATCTTTCAAAATTGGGAATATTTCTAACAAGAGATCCCAGAGGGATCTTGGCGCCCACCAAAGAATGATCTATGTCTGACAATGGAAAGAGGGATCTTTTCCCTGCTTTTCAAACACACTACTACATATTGAGAGACAGATCGCTATAGTACTTTCTAAGAAATAGTGGTAACAAACTTCAACAATGAAATCTAAGATGGCGGCCGGTTGGCCATCTTGTTTCGATCAAAATCAAAAGGCATTGACCGATCAGTCCCAATATGCAATATGCAGGTCCTAGGGTAGTACCTACATATAAAATTTGAGACAGATCACTTCAGTACTTTCTGAGAAATAGCGGTAACAAACTTCAATTATCAAAATTCAAAATGGTGGCCTGTCGGCCATCTTGTTGACCGTTCGGACCCCAAAATGTAATTAGGGACCTAAGGGAACCTGCACATGAAATTTGAGACATATCCCTTCAGTACTTTCTGAGAAATAGCGGTAACAAACTTCAACTATCAAAATCCAAGATGGCGGCCATCTTGTTGACCGATCGGTCCCAAAATGAAATATGCACAACAAGGGCCCTAGGGAAACCTACATGTGAAATTTGGGAGAGATCCCTTCAGTACTTTCTGAGAAATAGCTGTAACAAACTTTAACTATCAAAATCCAAGATGGCAGCTTAAAGGCCATCATTGTTCAACCGATCAGTTCCCAAAAATGCAATATGCACAACTAGGGTTCCTAGGGGAACCTACATAAGAAATTTGAGAGAGATCCCTTCAGTACTTTTGAGAAATAGCGGTAACAAACTTTAACAATCAAAATCCAAGATGGCGGCCTGGCGGCCATCTTGTTAACCGATCGGTCCCAAAATGCAATATGCACAAACTAGGGCCCTAGGGGAACCTACATGTGAAATTTGAGAGAGATCCCTTCAGTACTTTTGAGAAATAGCGGTTTCACAAACTTTAACTATCAAAATCCAAGATGGCGGCCTGGCGGCCATCTTGTTCATCGATCGGTCCCAAAATGCAATATGCACAACTAGGGCCTAGGGGAACCTACATGTGAAATTTGAGAAAGATCCCTTCAGTACTTTTTGAGAGAAATAGCGGTAACAAACTTTAACTATCAAAATCCAAGATGGCGCCTGTCGGCCATCTTGTTCACCGATCGGTCCCAAAAATGCAATATGCACAACTAGGGCCCTAGGGGAACCTACATGTGAAATTTGAGAGAGATCCCTTCAGCATTTTGAGAAATAGCGGTAACAAATTTAACTATCAAAATCCAAGATGGCGGCCTGTCGGCCATCTTTGTTCATCGATCGGTCCAAAAATGCAATATGCACAACTAGGGCCTAGGGGAACCTATATATGTGAAATTTGAGAGAAGATCCCTTCAGTACTTTTTGAGAAATAGCGGTAACAAACTTTAACTATCAAAATCCAAGATGGCGCCTGTCGGCCATCTTGTTCACCGATCGGTCCCAAAAATGCAATATGCACAACTAGGGCCCCTAGGGGAACCTGTATATGAAATTTGAGAAAGATCCCTTCAGTACTTTCTGAGAAATAGCGGTAACAAACTTTAACTATCAAAATCCAAGATGGCGGCCTGGCGGCCATCTTGTTGACCGATCGGTCCCAAAATGCAATATGCACAACTAGGGCCCTAGGGGAACCTACATATGAAATTTGAAAAAGATCCCTTTAGCACTTTCTGAGAAATAGCGGTAACAAGAATTGTTAACGGACGGACGGACGGACGGACGGAAGGACGGACGGACGGAAGGACGGACGGACGACGGACCACGGACAAAAAGCGATTTGAATAGCCCACCATCTGATGATGGTGGGCTAAAAATGTCAGCATTTACATACTGTTTTAGAAGGTAGAAGAAATTTAAAACATCCCTCCAACCAACCCCGTCCTTCCAACCTTTATGTGTGAATTTATGGTTGTTTTTATTCTTATTAATATATCTTTGTATCATACATATTGTAATCCTCATCCTTTGTTTTCGTTTAGGTTACATGTTTGTTGCGTTATTTTCGCTCACCTTCGCTAAAAATTTTCAAGAAATTTAAAATCATATTTCCTTATAAAATAAATCTATTAAAATAAACGGCTTCCCCTCTTTATCAGGGGTATGCCAAGATTTAAGAGCCATCCTATTGTTTAGTCTTTATTTCATGAAAATTTTGAGCAAATAAAGTTCGAGGTATGGACCAAGAAGCCTTGCTGATTTGAATGTAAACATGTATATAACTTTAATCTTTAGCAGGACAAAAAGAATATTATAATATTCACAGACACATATCAAATGGTCAAAATGATTTTTTGAAAGCAAAATTTATAAAAAGTTGGAGTAAGTGGACACCGTTTATACAATTTGATATATGAACTCTTTTTACGAAAAAAAAAATAAGAACCAAGGATAAATTCTCTACCATTAGATAAACAAGAGATCCCAGAGGGATCTTGGCGCCCACCAAAGAATGATCTATGTCTGACAACAGAAAGAGGGATCTTTTCCCTGCTTTTCAAACTTTTACTACATACTATATATGAACCTTGAGAAAGATCCTTTCAGTACTTTCTGAGATATGTAGCAGTAACAAACTTCAATTATCAAAATTCAAGATGGCTACCTGTCGATCATCTTGCTGACCGATCTGTCCCAAAATGCAATATGCACAACTAGGGTCGTAGGGGAACCTACATATGAAATTTGAGAAAGATTCCTTCAGTACTTTCTGGGAAATAGTGTTAACAAACTTTAACTATCAAAATCCAAGATGGCCGCCGGTCGGCTATCTTGTTGACCGATCACTCCCAAAATGCAATATGCACAACTAGGGTTCAAGGGGAACATGAATATGAGAAATTTGAGAGAGATCCCTTCAGTACTTTCTGAGAAATAGCGGTAACAAACTTTAACTATCAAAATCCAAGATGGCCGTCAGTCGGTCGGCCATCTTGTTGACTGATTGGTCCCAAAATGCAATATGCACAACTAGGGCCCTAGGGGAACCTATATATGAAATTTGAGAAAGATCCCTTCAGTACTTTCTGGGAAATAGCGGTAACAAACTTTAACTATCAAAATCCAAGATGGCCGCCGGTCGGCCATCATTGTTGACCGATTGGTCCCAAAATGCAATATGCACAACTAGGGCCCTAGGGAAACCTACATATGAAATTTGAGAAAGATCTAGGGCCCAAGGAGAACCAACATATGAAATTTGAGAAAGATCCCTTCAAAACTTTCTGAGAAATAGCGGTAACAAACTTTAACTATCAAAATCCAAGATGGCCGCCAGTCGGCCATCTTGTTGATCGATTGGTCCCAAAATGCAATATGCACAACTAGGGCCCTAGGGGAACCTACATGTAAAATTTGAGAAAGATCCCTTTAGTACTTTCTGAGAAATAGCGGTAACAAACTTTAACTATCAAAATCCAAGATGGCCGTCAGTCGGTCGGCCATCTTGTTGACTGATTGGTCCCAAAATGCAATATGCACAACTAGGGCCCTAGGGGAACCTATATATGAAATTTGAGAAAGATCCCTTCAGTACTTTCTGGGAAATAGCGGTAACAAACTTTAACTATCAAAATCCAAGATGGCCGCCAGTCGGCCATCTTGTTGACCGATTGGTCCCAAAATGCAATATGCACAACTAGGCCCCTAGGGAAACCTACATGTAAAATTTGAGAAAGATCCCTTTAGTACTTTCTGAGAAATAGCGGTAACAAACTTTAACTATCAAAATCCAAGATGGCCGCCAGTCGGCCATCTTGTTGACCGATTGATCCCAAAATGCAATATGCACAACTAGGGCCCTAGGGGAACCTGCATGTGAAATTTGAGAAAGATCCCTTCTCTACTTTCTGAGAAATAGCGGTAACAAACTTTAACTATCAAAATCCAAGATGGCCGCCAGTCGGCCATCATTGTTGACCGATTGGTCCCAAAATGCAATATGCACAACTAGGGCCCTAGGGAAACCTACATATGAAATTTGAGAAAGATCCCTTAAGTGCTTTCTGAGAAATAGCGGTAACAAACTTTAACTATCAAAATCCAAGATGGCCGCCAGTCGGCCATCTTGTTGACTGATTGGTCCCAAAATGCAATATGCACAACTAGGGCCCTAGGGGAACCTATATATGAAATTTGAGAAAGA
>NW_027188012.1:0-51606 GCF_041381155.1 Argopecten irradians | reverse complement strand
ACATGGGCCACTCTGAAGAGATTAACCAACATGTATACCAATGTCCAATGGCTTTCAAGAAGTCACCAAAGTGGGAAAAGTTCTTTTGAGAACTGACCGACGCCCAAGTAAGTATTAAATCCAGAATATTTTTAGGTAATCTGACCTATACCACATCTTACCCATCCGTCATCAGTGCGCCGTGTGCCTTGTGCTGTGCAATAAAACCTTTTCATTTAAATGACTTATTCTCAATATGAAAGGCCCAGAGTACTGATATTTGAGCATGCTGGATATTTGGTGATTGACCTGTTCATTCTGAAGATTATGCTAAAATCTATAAGAGATAAAGCAACTAAGAGGCCTATTAGACCTGAGTATTTGGCCTGTAGGTATGCTGAGATAAAGGACTTCAAATGAATGACCTTGATACTTCACTTCAAGGTCACAGTGGTCAAATAGGTGGAAATTTTAACCAACAACTTCTTCTTAATAACCAATAGACCTAGAGTCCTGATATAGGACCAATGAATGTTGGGTACTCATATTGGACCTAATAGCATGCTAAAATGAGAGGGCAATACTAAGTTTGTTCAAATGAATGAACTTGAACTTCATTCAAGGTCACAAGGATAGGCTGAAAACAGTTTTGTGTAAATAACTAAGAGGCCTATAGAGACCTGATATTGGGCTTGTAGCATGGTGAGGATCAAGGGACAACATAAGTATTAAAATGAATGGCATTGACCTTCATTCAAGGTCTAATTCATCAAATATATTAGAACCTGAACTTCATCTATTAAAGGAGTTCTTTGGTAATTGCCTTATAATTGTTTGCCACTACGACATTCTCCGAGGTGTTGTATTGTGCCAAGTTAGATGACCGTTTATGCTCATGGGCCTCTTGTTTATGTCATAATTGCCTTAAAACAACAATTTTATGATCTACTAATATACCTTTACTTTATTTAAACTAAATATAAAAGTTGCTTGCTTTTCCCAAAAACCTCGCTCAGCTCTGCGTTAGTCTTTTAAAACTAACACACCCCTAGAAGCTAGAGCACACCCTCATTAGGATATTTCCATCAAGCCAATCAGTTTTGAGGTGGGTGTGGCTTGTTTCCAGTCAATCCATCATGATCAGTTGCCAGGCGCTTAAAAATTGGGTGAATCTATTTTCCAATCATGCCATTCTGTTGGTCGGTCAATATATACCGGATTCAAAATACCATGCCTACCACTGGTGTTTAAGGTTGTGTATGTCATCAACCTGATCCATCAACAAGTTCTCTGTCATAGTACTACAAAATGCACTTGGGTTTTGTTAAACTAGTTAGTGGGCAAAATTCAATGGTAGCTGTAACAGGTCCTTTCTATGGGACATATTGGACACCTACAATTATTATACAAACTTTAATCAAAATAAACCACTAATACTTCATTTAGAGAAAGACAGCAGCCTATTTCAACCCCATTTCAAATAATTTTGTCAAATCTTAGAATGTTTGCCTCAGGCATCATTCTGAGAAAATTCAGATCATTCTGAGAGTAAAATTTAGCTTTCACTATAGGAGATTTACAGAAAAGATGGCGTGACGTCATCAGAAAGTTTACCTATCACGAGTACCTCAAAGGTACACTAACAAATACACGGTATGGCGACTAAATAAAAAACAATAAGAGATTACGTTTAATCCCTGCTTGCATAGTTTACAATCATTGCTCGACAAAAGTATAAGGGGTACTTTCATACTTGCAAATTCTGATTTTAAAACACGTTTCATTATTGTTTCATAGGTTCACATATTAGAAATCCATTTACATGAAAAAGTTGTTCATTGCATAATTTGTGTGTTTCAATTATCATAGTTTGAAGCCAGCTTGCACGGTGAATTGTCTGTTCATCTCTGGTGTCAACTTTTCCATTTAAACATCTTTTTCTTCAAAACTTGGAGATGTAGTGTCCGGAAAATTGACGTGCTGCGATGATGGGCTACCAAGTATGTTAAAATCAATAACCTTGATCTTCGTTTAAGGTAACAGGGGTCAAATAAGCTAAAATCTTATAAAACGACTTCTTCTCAAGAACTGAAAGGCCCAGGGTACTCCTACTGGACCTACTGCATGCTATGATGAAAGGCTATTAAGTTTGTTCAAATGAGTAACCTTGACCTTCATTCAAGGTCACAGAGGACAAGTAGGCTAAAATCTTTAAACTACTTCTAATGAATAACTTAAGAGACCTATACATACCTGATATTAGGCCTGTGATATTCTGGAGTGAAGGGCTAACATACCAAGTATGTTAAAATGAATAACCTTGATCTTCATTCAATGTCACAAGGGTCAAATAAGGTAAATCTCTTAAACAACTTCTTCTCAAGAACTGAAAGGCCCAGGGTACTCATATTGGACATATAGTGTGCTATGATGAAGGGCTATTAAGTTTGTTCAAATGAATAACATTGATCTTCATTCAAGGTCATAGGGTTCAAGTAGACAATTTCTTTAAATGACTTCTCATGAATGGCTAAGAGGCCTATAGACCTTGTTTGGGCTTGTGAGATGCTGGGATAAAGGGCTACCAGTTTTTTTCACATGAATGACCTTGACCTTAAATCAACTCACTGCCCCCAAGTCACAGGGGTTAAATAGGCTAAAATTTTTCAACAACTTCTTATAAATAACTAAAAGGCATATAGACCTGATATTGATCAAGGGACACCATGTTTATTAAAATGAATAACCTTGACCTTCATTCAAGGTCACAGGGGTCAAATAGGATTAACTCTGTAAATCACTTCTTGTGATTAACTAAGAGGCCTATAGACCTGATATTTGGCCTGTGGTATGCTGAGATAAAGGACTACCAAATATATTCAAATGAATGACCTTGATCTTCATTCAAGGTCACAGTGGTCAAATAGGTGGAAATATTTAAACAACTTCTTCTTAATAACCAATAGACCTAGAGTCCTGATATTGGACCAGTGTAATGTTGGGTTCTCATATTGGACCTATAGCATGCTAAAATGAAGGGCTACTAAGTTTGTTCAAATGAATGAACTTGAACTTCATTCAAGGTCACAAGGATAGGCTGAAAACAGTTTTGTGTAAATAACTAAGAGGCCTATAGAGACCTGATATTGGGCTTGTAGCATGGTGAGGATCAAGGGACAACATAAGTATTAAAATGAATGGCATTGACCTTCATTCAAGGTCTAATTCATCAAATATACTAAGAACCTGAACTTCATCTATTAAAGGAGTTCTTTGGTAATTGCCTTATAATTGTTTGCCACTACGACATTCTCCGAGGTGTTGTATTGTGCCAAGTTAGATGACCGTTTATGCTCATGGGCCTCTTGTTTATGTCATGATTGCCTTAAAACAACAATTTTATGATCTACTTATACCTTTACTTTATTTAAACTATATATAAAAGTTGCTTGCTTTTCCCAAAAACCTCGCTCAGCTCCGCGTTAGTCTTTCAAAACTAACACACCCCTAGAAGCTAGAGCACACCCTCATTTGGATATTTCCATCAAGTCAATCAGTTTTGAGGTGGGTGTGGCTTGTTTCCAATCAATCCATCATGATCAGTTGCCAGGCGCTTAAAAATTGGGTGAAGCTATTTTCCAATCATGCCATTCTGTTGGTCGGTCAATATACCGATTCAAAATACCATGCTACACTGGTGTTAAAGTTGTGTATGTCATCAACCTGATCCATCAACAAGTTCTCTGTCATAGTACTACAAAATGCACTTGGGTTTTGTTAAACTAGTTAGTGGGCAAAATTCAATGGTAGCTGTAACAGGTCCTTTCTATGGGACATATTGGACACCTACAATTATTATACAAACTTTAATCAAATAAACCACTTCATTTTTAGAGGAAAGACAACAGATAATTTCAACCCCATCAAATAGGTTTGTCAAATTAAGAATTTTTGCTGTCTCTGTCATCATTCTGAGAGAAAATTTAGCTTTCACTAATAGGAGATTTCAGAAAAGATGGCATGACGTCACAGAAAGTTTACATCCGGGTCCTCAAAGGTACAAACACAGTATGGCGACTAATAAAAACAATAACAGATATGTACATCCCTGCTACACAATCGACAAAAGTATACACTTTCATACTTGCAAATTCTGATTTTAAAATAGTTTCTTATTGTTTCAGAGGTTACAGACATTTATATTTACAATTGTTTATTGCTAAATATATTTGTGTAGATTTAGTGTTGAAGCCAGCTTGCGAAGCAGTGCTGGGCCGTCACACTACCCGCTTTTGTTCACACGTAGAAATCCATGTTGTGAAAAAGTTATGAATAGATATGTGCATGGCTTCACTGGTAGATCACCTTGGGCAACAGCCAATAGTTGGGGAATTAATACTATTTATACGCAATTACCAACACATATCTCAATAAGTACTTGTAAAAGATATATATTTTGGTATTTCCCATGTATATATTATTTTAAATGAATGGTATAAACCACTGTTACACATAAATGAAGATGTATGTGTACATGTACGTACACGTACAGTATGGCTGCCAATATCTCGAAAAATAAAATAGTGAAATTGTTAAATTTCATGAGTTTACTTTTTATTTTTTAGCCACTTTTATTCCATGTGCCGTTATGTGAAGTCCCAAATTGAGGTGATATTACTTTTAAATAATTTGAATACATGTTAGATAGACTACATTTAGATTTATGAATATAGCTAGATAGTAATTACTATAAATGCCGACCAGGACACATTGCGCATGGCTTCGAGAATCCCAAAATACTTGAAGTTTTGTTTTAAAATATGATAAAAAGTAACTATAAAATGACTATAAAATTCCAAAATTTCTGACGAAAAAGTCAACCAGAATACATAATTTTTTGTCTCTGAAAAATGAAGAAATTCTGGATCTCGGCAGTACCGTTCGAATGGCTACCGTGCGCTTGGGGTGATCTACGAAGGCAAATTTTAATTTGGTCATAATCACACATCGTAAGGTGTTTTACCAAGTTAGACTTAGAAAACAGTAATCGCATATTAAAATGTCAGTATAATATTTGGGGAAACTTGGAATTTAATTTGTAGTTTCTGTCAATTTTGTAACTTCTGTCAATGTTTATACGTAGGTCTAATGGCGACCGTGTTTTTTTCTCGCGGCGGTTGAAAATGGAGTATAAACAGAGTAAAATATATGAATACCAGATGTTTATATCTAAATACTTATGTTAAATATATTTATTTACCCTTTTTATAATTAAAATAACGCAAAAGTTCTCGGATTGTCGTACTATTTATTACAATAAAATGTAAACAAACATCGCAATCGGCTGTGTTCCCTCTATGTTTATATTATGTGTAGATATACGGAGTTGTACCTTTGAGCGCCCGGATGTACCTTTGTGTGACGTCATCGCCATCTTTTCTGAAATCTCCTATTAAAATCACATTTCTGCGTTGGTCATAACTATTATTTATTGCTTATTTCATCAGGTTGCTAGTGTGTCAGATGTCGGACATCCTCAAGAAAAACAGATCGGCTCAATTTGTAGATCAAAACGAAAAGGCAAAAGGGTAAATATTTATGTATATTTAATATTTCAATGAAAATAATAACAAAATGTTCTGACAAAAAATAATGTGTAAACATTGCTTTCTGGTAATCATAATAGCTAGTAAATATATTTTCAGGTCAGTTATGAAGGACTTGTTGATGGCAGTGACCTTGATGGCAGTGATAAAGATGAAGACTACCATTATGATGAAGATTCTGAGGAAGATGATAACATCATTGAAGAACATACGGACAGCAGTGGCGATGAAATTACTTTTAAAACTCAGGGGAAGAAATCACTAAATCTGCAGCTGAGAAAAAAAGGTGAATTCTGCATTTGAAAGGGGTGTAAACATCATCAATTGGTTGCCCGGTGGGAATCCAAGTCATGCGGGATCCCGGTTTACCCAATCGGGATCCCAGTTTCCAAAAATCCCGGTGGGATATTACTGGATAATCCCAATCGGATTTGAAGTCCAAGTGGGATCCCACTCATATTTTCCATGGGGTGGTATAAGGGTCGTGTATGTCTTCGAGTGTGGCTGGATTAGACTGGGTCAATAATCGGTATAGCTCAGCGGTAGAGCATTTGGCTAGTGTTCATTTACAATGAAACTTGGCATTATTGTTTTGGACCATGTGTAGATGTGCATGCAGGTTTTCGGTTGTCAAGATTATGGTTGCCATGCTATCCAAGTCACTATACCCAAGTTTCAAAATTTTTTCTAACAATTCCTTCTAAACTACTGGATTAATTTCAATGAAACTTGGCAGTAATTTTTTAGACCATATATAAACATGCATGCAGATTAATTTTTTTTTCAATTTTGGTTTGTCTGGACACTTCACCTAAACTAGATCATTTTCAATGAAACTTGAAAGTATTGTTTGGGACTATATCACCTCTAATAAGTATATCTTTTGTATATTTTATTAGGAATTAATGCTTACTGGATGCAAAGGTGGAAATATCCCCAGGTGTTGCATGGTCAGAAAGTGTTATTATCTAATATTATTATCTGTTATTTAATTATCAAGCCATTCTCTGTCTGGTATGCATTTTGAAGCCGCCATGGCTGCCCCAGTACCCATTACCATTGCTAAAATGTGTTGTAAAAAAAAGTCTGTTTCCCTTTCACACTTAGATTCTACAGCTGGTATTTTTTTATATTTTAATTTTTTATAACATTTGATTTAATTTTAATCAAACTTCTTCATTATTATAATCAATACTTGAACGTCATCCCATTGGTCATACGCCCTGCTTCAACAATGATGAACGGGCATTAAACAAGAGGCCCTTGGGCCTTAACGGTCATCTGACTCATGGCACAAAACAACAAAGTCACAGTATAAAGTAGTGGTTAACAATTAATATAAACAATACAAGGAACTCCTTAGTTGAATATGTAAGTTTCTGAAATAGGTAAATGTCATTTGTTGAACAAACTTGGTAGCCCTTAATTCATCCATATATGGTTGTAACCCATTCAAGGATTAAGGAGGAGTCAGATTTTAAAGCCAAATTTCAACAAAGCTCCCATTTTAGACCCCGCTGTTCTATCCCCATGGGTCTTAATTACCTCGGTCCTTTGTAAAATATGATTGTCCTCACCTAAAGTTCCCCCTTCTGAGCCCCGCCCCTTTGTCCCCAAGGGTCGGACCTAACACATTTATATTAAATATGATTGTCCTTCCCCAGTGATGTTTCACAAAAATATGGATGCATTAATCCACTCAAGGGTTAAGGAGGAGTAGGATTTTAACGCCAAATTTCATCAAAGTCCCCCCTTCTGAGCCCTGCTCCACTGTCCCAAGGGGTCGGACCTAACTCGTTTACATAATAGTTTTACACAAAATATGGATGAAATCCACTAAAGGGTTAAGGAGGAGTAGGATTTTAAAGCTAAAACAAGTACATGTACTCATTGTAATGGACACCATAACATAATCCCCCAAACGACCCTCTCCCTCCCCCTCCTCATCTCCACCTGCAACAAATCAAGAATGCAGTTGCACAGTGTATGAACATCTTGGAAGAAATTTTGAGGTACTTTTATATTCAATGTATGCAGATGAAAATTTGAAAACAGGAAGTTGGCTCAGCGACAATCTTTCAAAATTTTATCATATTGATCAGCATCCCTAAATACCCTATATACTAATTTTCATTGAAATCAGAAACAGAAATATAAAAACAGGATGTTGGCCCAGCGGCCATCTTTGAATGAAGGAGAAGTAGGATTTTAAAGCTTAAATTAAGAAATATTCTCCTTTTGGGGCCCCATCATTCAGCCCCTAGGGGTTGGACCAGGCTCATTTTTATAAAAATGATTGTCCTTCCCCAATAATGTTTCACACCAAATATGCATGAAATCCATCTCAGAATGAAGGAGAAGTAGGATATTAAAGCTTAAGTTATGTATGTATGTATATATGTGTGTGTGTGTGTGTGTGTGTTTGTGTGAGGGTGTGTATGTGTGTGTGTGTGTATGTACGTATATGTAAATGTATGTATGTATGTGTGTGTTTGGTGTGTGTGTTTTTGTGAGTGTGTTAGGCAAGTTTATGCAAATTTAACGGTAATGAAAAATTCCATTAGAAATTTAAAAAGAAATAGGGAAATGATTTTTGCTTTGCCGCAGTCATATTCTCCACCTCTGAGTGTAAAAAGAAAAGAAGAAAAAAAAAAAAAAAAAAAAAACTTGAGTTAAGAAAATTTTCCCTTTTGGGGCCCTGCCCCTCTGCCTCTAGGGTTAGACCTTACTCATTTATATAAAATATGATTGTCTTTCCCCAATGATGTTTCACACCAAATATGGAAGTTATACACTCAAGAGTTAAGGAGGAGTAGCGTTTTAAATAAAAAAGTTTACGCATGGCGCAAGACACATGGCGCACGAAGACGGATGAAGCACGATGACTATTGGACCCTTCGGGTCAGATGACCTAAAAATCCAAGATGGCGACCTCATAGATTGATGTTATCTGGTGGGTTGTCCGCAAATAAGACCCCCACCACTTTTGACCTTTATTTCTTTGATGGGAGGGGGAGTCTTATTTGCGATCAAATACAGTATCAAAATTTCAGGAATTGGAAGAAAATAAATTTGAAAAGATGTTTTGCAGAAATCTGAATATTTTTATATTAAAGTACGTGGTAGACTTCCACATGAATTGGTAGAGTTAACATGTCTGCCCCTGGTCCTCAAATTTTCCCCCAGAGAGCGGTCAAGTTTAATTTCCTTGTTTTACATATGTAACAGGAGAGGAGAAATGAAGCAGTCAATGAACCCGGAACTCCGAAACACTAGCCGAATGCTCTACCACTAAGCTACCAGGACATAGATGATCGTCACCACTCTTACAGCTTACATTTTCCATATTGTTTAATATTATTTCAGATTGTTAACAAATTTTTAGGTTAAACTCATTCTCTTAGCTTTAAATATTCATCAATGATATCTAAAAACTTACTTTCCTGATCAGCATTTATACAGGTTCTTGTTATAATTTATATGTATAATACTTTTGAACTCTAAGGTGACTTAACAGGTATGGTCCATGAGCCTCCTGTTTTGCAGAAATCTGAATATTTTTATATTAAAGTACGTGGTAGACTTCCACACATGAATTGGTGAAGAGTTAACATGTCTGCCCTGGTCCTCAAATTTTCCCCCAGAGAGCGGTCAAGTTTAATTTCCTTGTTTTACATATGTAACAGGAGAGGGAGGAAATGAAGCAGTCAATGAACCCGGAAAATACTCCGAAAACACTAGCCGAATGCTCTACCACTAAGCTACCAGGACATAGATGATCGTCACCACTCTTACAGCTTACATTTTTCATATTGTTTAATATTATTTCAGATTGTTAACAAATTTTTAGCACGTGTTAAACTCATTCTCTTAGCTTTAATATATTCATCAATGATATCTAAAATACTTACTTTCCTGATCAGCATTTTATACAGGTTATTGTTATAATTTTATATGTATAATACTTTTGAAACTCTAAGGTGACTTAAGACAGGTATGGTCCTATGAGCCTCCTGTTTGTTTTATATATTTTTTCATTGTATTTTCCTCTCACTGCCATGTCCAAGATGAACTCTATACATTTATTGTATGTTATGTTGCGGGTAGGAACTATTATAACATCGTGTTTACAAGTGTAAACGTCATTCCAAGAAAATGATATAAATTGAACTCACAAAATAATAACATCACAATGGATACCTATCCACACAGGAAATAAAAATAACTGTGGAATATGCAAAGATGTAATACCACATTTTAAATTGATTTCTTTGATAGGAAACAGAGTCAGGTGGTTGGAAAGGGACACTAACACTGTAAAGGAATACTTCCAATCATATATTGATGATGCTTCTAGATCAGATAGAGCAGGATCACTTCCTGGTATGTATGAAATGGCCATATACTCATCAACTGATTTAGCAAAGCACTACTTTAGACATATTTTATTGTACAAAACAATAAAGGGTCAAAGCAAATATTACTCTGGGATCAGCTGAGGTATGATTTTTACCCATAATGTATATTTAATGGTTCAGTAAATATTTATACAAGGAATTTTGTGATGCTAAAAAAAACCATACAGGTCAAAGACTATACATGTATGTGTATGTTCAAAATATATATTATTATACTGGATACCAGATTGCATATGTTCAGTGCATATGTGTCATACTATTGATATGCATTTTCACACTGACCTTCACAGTGTGTTCAAATGCGAAGAACTTAAAAGCATATCTGGAAGCCACTATGTAGTAATACAAGGGATTTGGTGAAAATCTCATGTTCACTTTAGATCCATATCAGACCTGTTTTAAACTAGTAATATTTTGTATGCTTATTAATATATCATTTCTTGGTGCATTTAAACTTAACTCAATTGATAAAGGTGTTGTATCAAGGCTAACCTTAGTTTTTCAGGTCACCTGACCATAGGTCATGGTGTCGTCCATCGTTCGTCGTGCGACGTCCGTAAATATTTCCTTGTGAACACAATAACTTTCAACGAAAGGTTGAAAATTGACTTGATTATAATGTAAATTACGGAGTTATTGCCCTTTGCAATGATAATTATTATTGTACATATTATATTTTCAAGCCTCACAAATCTCATGACAAAAATGCTTGATTATTTCTTTACATTTCAGGAAAGGTGAAAGTATATCGCTTCATCAAAAATCATCCAAACATATTAGGAAGTATTGATGTGGAAAAGAAAATCTCTCTGATCAAGACGAAGATCTTTAATGAAAGAAATAAGACCAGAAGAATCGTCTTCAAACAGTTAACACCAATGTGGAAGTGAATTTTCTGGAAGCACCAACTGACATTTGGGAAGATATTTATTAAGGTACATATAAGCCATTATCTCTTTGACTTAGTCTTTCAAGTTACCAAAAAGAAAATTCACAACATTTGATACCAGACTGTTAGAAAATATGATACAGAATCAAAATATCAATTTTTAAAACATAGTTGTGATGTCATCTATTGTTGTTTCTATAAAATACAGATGTCCTTCCCTGCAATGCATATAATCTATCAACGGTAAAGCCTAACAGTATTTTAAGTACTTTGATTGTGTTGTTACAACAATATTTCAGAATTTCACCTTAATCCCATTGGCTTGTTGAATGAAATTGCACATGGTAGCCACCGTAAGAATAAATCCAAAATTGTCCATTTAGAAGTCGAAATTTTAATACATTTAATACATTGAGAAAGTAATATCCCTCCAACACTGTTGGCGGAAATGGTGAAAATGAATTAACAGATAGTTGTCCAACCCAAAAGCATGCTTCATGCATTCCGTTCATGAATGCTTATCCATCACATATATCACAGGCAAAGGTGATTCTATGTTGCCATTGTCTATATCAGATTCGTCATGGTTGAAATGCACATTGGTAGAGCTACCTGGGCTCATAGACAAAGGCAAACAACTGGCTTATTAGGTCACCCGAGATGAAGTCTCAAGTGACCTATTCTAATCCCCTTTTGTCTGTCGTCGTGCGTCGTCCGTCATATGGCGATAAACAATTTACTTTTTCGACTTCTTCTCCGAAACTACTGAACCAAATTTAATGAAATTTTGCAGAAACCTTCCATAGCCAAAGGTCAAAATTGTGAATTATATGGTCCCAGCCCCCCAGGGGCCTGAGGGGTGGGGCCAAAAGGGGTCAAATAGGCTAAAATTCAAAAATCTTCTTCTGAAATTCCAGAAATGGCAGAATCAAAAACTCTTCATAGATTGAAAGGTCTCAAGGCCCTCTAAAAAAATTTTGAATTATATGAGGGGAGGGGTTTAAGTTTACTATAGTTTATATTAATAGTGAAAAAACATTTTTGAGCATTATTTGGTAATTTATAATAGAAAATTAGTTAAATGTTGTCAGAATTATCCCTATGAAATGGCCATTGAATCCTATTAACAAATTTTCCATGACTGACTCCTAGGGGCCTTAGGGGCGGGGCCAAAAGGGGTCAAATAGGCAAAAACTTAAAAAATCTTCTTCTTAAATTCTGGAACTGGTAGAATCAAATACTTTTCATAGATGGAGAGGTCTTAAGGTCCTTTACAAAAATTGTGAATTATATGACCCTGGGGTTTCATGTTTCCCCCTGGGGAAGGGGTCAAGTTTGTTATAGTTTTTATAGGAAAAACACATTTATGAATGTTATTTGCTTATTTTTCATAGGAAATTAGTCAAACTGGGTTAGAAATTTTAGCCTGAGACAGCATTTTATCGTCATATCCATATTGGTCCTGGCCGACCCCCAGGGGCCTTAGGGGCGGGGCCAAAAGGGGTCAAATAGGCTTAAATTTAAAAAATCTGCTTCTGAATTCACAGGTTTGATGGAATCAAATACTCTTCATAGATTAAAAAGTGAAATTTAAAAAAATCACTGACACTGACTGACTTCTAGTTTGGTTTTGTTGTTTAACGTTGGCAAAGCAAATCTTAATTTTAAGCATAAGGTTTGGTAACATAATACACTAACTATCAATATGAAAAACAAAAAAATGAAAATTCTAATATGAAGGTTCAACTTTAAAGTTTATTCTGATTCATAAATACTTTTTACAGATTTGAACCAACTTTCAATCCTCTTTCTGTAGCAGCACTCAGGTGACCGTCAAGGCCTCTAGGGCCTCTTGTATTATAAATACTTTATTAACACAAAGACTAGTTATGTTTTAAGTGAGAGATAAGCCTCAAACTGTACAATATGTTGGAGAGAGAACAGATCTCGGCCTTGACGGGCCTTGATACAGTTCTCTCTCCAACATATTGTACATTTTTCTGCTTATCTCCGTAACGTATTTAAACAGTGATTATTCTTATCTGAATTTCCAATGATAATTTCTGTTAGAGGCTGGCAAGTTTATAATTAGGATGGCAAGTTAGTTAATGCGGTACAGAAGAAATAGAATTCACAAAAAGTACTCAAACCAACAAAACAAGTATTAATAAGCTTATATGACTAAATCAGCTTGTTACTGAACTTTATGGTGGAGGTAAACATTGGATTTTCCATTATTGAGACCTTTTTACAACTGCTCCCATATATTGTTATTCATGTTATTGACTACAGATTGTACAGACTATGTTAATAATTTGCAGAACATGTGTAGATGTGCATATATATATATAGTTGTTTTTTGCCAAAGTTTTGGTGTCATATATATGTTAACCAGTTCACTATAAACAATGTTTTATAGACAAAATATATCTTGACAACTGACCTTTCAAACAAATTTGTGGTTAATTCATTTTCATTGAAACTTCACAGCAATGTAGGGGCAATGTGTTAAAAGATGTGCATGTATACCCAATGTTTTGTTGCCATGGTATGTCAGGTCACTATAATGTACACATATTTTTGCAAAATAATCAATTTTGTTTAAACTTGGCGCATTAAAAAAATGATGTAATATATGCTTCAATAACATTGTTAACACAGAAACATAATGGAGGAACATTTGGTATCCATGCATGGTCTGCTGAAATGAGGTTGGGGTGTTGCATTTCTAGTTTGGTTAATAAACAGATGAAATACATATATAATAAAAGCCCCTATTTTAATCCTCTTGATAAAAAATAGAATCATGTGAATTTCAATTTACTTCAATTTTAGGTGAAAGCTCCAACGTATCACACTTTATTCAAGAAAGGAGAGCAATAGAGTAAGAACGAAGAAGATCACATAAGATGACTCAAAAGACTAAAGGCATTCCACAAAAGATTAAGGCAACAGAGCATTGGAAGTCAGAAAGAAGGAATTAGAGAAGAATTCATGAAAACACAATTAATTTTCAAGAGGAAGCTGCAGATGTTGTACCAAAATTGAGATGATCGATGCAAAGCATCAGAAATCGGAGAGCTTCTATGGTGTACTAGCAATGCCAAATCTAAGAATGTCTCAAATATACACACAAAAATTATTGACATCCTGTGTATTATTTCACTAAGTGGGTGTAACATACATGTACGTGTGGGCTTATCTATTTATGTGCATGTAAGCCCCGTTCATAAGTCATGCTGTTTCAAAGTGCCTATAAATATGAGTCAGTCTGAAGTTGAAATAAAAAAGCAAAATTGATGAAGTACTCAAAAAATTTGATATCAAGTTCAGCAGGTTCAGGTAGATTTGTGTCTCTAAATTAATTAAGCTTCTTTAATCATGCCATGGTGCAGTGTCAGGTGTCTGTCAACATTCCTTTAATTCACTACTAGTCATAAAGTCATGTGGTTAATCCTGAACCCCTGTGTAAACTAGTTATATTTTGTCTTCTTATACATGTACATGTATATCATTTTATTGGGATACCTAAACATAATAAAAAATAATTCCAAATAATGTGTTACAAAATACTTGTACGTGCATTAAACCGCATTTTGGAAATGTTTATCTTATACCAGGAATTTGAAACACAGGACACAAAGTGCGAGATGTTTTGAAAATTGACAGATTTTGACAAGTTTTCACGGGTTATAACAGTTTAATGTAAGGGTTGGCAATGAGCGATATATTTAATAATGAAAGGTACAACTTACACCAATTTACACAAACTAAAATTATACCCACTTTTTTTAAAAAAATGTGATGTATAAATCCAAATAAATGACCCTCAGGCAAACCATAAACATATATTAAAGAGATTGGCAACCCCGCCAATTAAACAATCGGCAGCTGTACCTGTATGTGCTGTTAGGGGTTTTTTGATAAACAATTAATTTTTAGCCCACCATCATCAGATGGTGGGCTATTCAAATCGCCTTTCGTCCGTGGTCCGTCGTCCGTCCGTCCGTCCTTCCGTCCGTCCGTCCGTCCGTTAACAATTCTTGTTACCGCTATTTCTCAGAAAGTACAGAAGGGATCTTTCTCAAATTTCACATGTAGGTTCCCCTAGGGCCCTAGTTGTGCATATTGCATTTTGGGACCAATCGGTCAACAAAATGGCCGACTGGCGGCCATCTTGGATTTTGATAGTTAAAGTTTGTTACCGCTATTTCTCACAAAGTACTTAAGGGATCTGTCTCAAATTTCACATGTAGGTTTCCCTAGGGCCCTAGTTGTGCATATTGCATTTTGGGACCAATCGGTCAACAAGAAACAAGATGGCCGACTGGCGGCCATCTTGGATTTTGATAGTTAAAGTTTGTTACCAGCTATTTCTCACAAAGTACTGAATGGATCTTTCTCAAATTTCATATGTTGGTTCTCCTAGGGCCCTAGTTGTGCATATTGCATTTTGGGACCAATCGGTCAACAATGATGGCCGACTGGCGGCCATCTTGGATTTTGATAGTGAAAGTTTGTTACCGGCTATTTCTCAGAAAGTACTTAAGGGATCTTTCTCAAATTTCATATGTAGGTTTGCCCTAAGGCCCTAGTTGTGCATATTGCATTTTGGGACCAATCGGTCAACAAATGATGGCCGACCGGCGGCCATCTTGGATTTTGATAGTTAAAGTTTGTTACCGCTATTTCCAGAAAGAACTGAAGGGATCTTTCTCAAAATTTCATATATAGGTTCCCCTAGTTCCCTAGTTGTGCATATTGCATTTTGGGACCCGACCGACTGTGGCCATCTTGGATTTGAAAAAAGGATTTAGGTGAAAGTCAAAGTTTGTTACCGCTATTTCTCAGAAAGTACTGAAGGGATCTCTCTCAAATTTCATATGCATGTTCCCCTTGGGAAAACCCCTAGTTTGCATATTGCATTTTGTAGAGTGATCTGTCAACAAGATAGCCGACCGGCGGCCATCTTGGATTTTTGATAGTTAAAGTTTGTTAACACTATTTCCAGAAAGTACTGAAGGAATCTTTCTTACTCAAATTTCATTGTAGGATATGTAATAAATTTATTTATTTACCCATTTTTTGTGATTTCCCGACCTTTGTAGACCCTAGTTGTGCATATTGCATTTTGGACAGATCGGTCAGCAAGATGATCGACAGGTAGCCATCTTGAATTTTGAATAAGCTACATATCTCAGAAAGTAACTGAAAGGATCTTTCTCAAGGTTCATCATATATATGTTTAGTAAAAGTTTGAAAAGCAGGGAAAAGATCCCTCTTTCTGTTGTCAGACATAGATCATTCTTTGGTTGGTGCCAAGATCCCTCTGGGATCTCTTGTTTGAATAGTTAAAAGTTAGCTTTCGCCCAATGAAATATAAAGACTACAAAATTGAAATTTATCCTGTACATTGATATAATCTTCAGATCATTTTCAATGTATACATCGAACAATATGGGTGGACAGTTGCCTAGCTTCACCAGGAAAATACTCCTCTAAAAATAGAGCGAAATCAAGCTTTACATAGAGCATGATGTATTTTTTCAAAAACGAGGCCGCATCAACAAATGGAAACAACAAAATATCAGAAAGCTTCATTTGCATACTATGAATCCTGTTAGAGTGACATCGTGATCCTGTTAGAGTGACATCGTAATAAATCAAAGATTTCCTTCAATTTTGTTTTCAAGACACATTTGTTCAATCTCATAGGCATAGAGGAATTAAATTGAGGTATTTTTAATGTTTTTTTTTCATCTTTTCTTCCGTTTATTGGATTTTACAAAAAATATTTATTTGGTTATGCGAAACCTACCTTTAAATACAGGAGAATAACTTTGATATGTTTCAAAAGTTCAGTGATTTTCAAAGAGGGTTTGAACTCAATTTTGGAAAGAAAAGAATAAATATTTTAACTTACATACTAATAAAACAAAATGCACTTCCGGTTTTGAATGTCCAATTTTTGAAAAACCTGTAAAAATTTGTCATTTTCATGCTTTCAAAAATTATATTAAATCATATTGATAAGGATAATTGCATGGTCATATCAAACAATGATTTAGAGTTTTAGAAAATTTATTCTTTAACTACATGTATTTTAAGTGTGTACATGGAGTGATTATTCATATTTGAATTTCCGATGAAAATCACAAGTTTTAGAAAATTCAATTTTTATGAAATTAAATTTTAACTGTTTTAACTAGTGTGTACAGTGATTATTCATATCTGGATATCCGATGAAAATCACTCTTAGCAAATCTGTTCTCCATGGAGTTCAATTTTTTATGTTTTAACTATTTTAATTTTTCAATGTTTTAACTATTTTAAGTGTGTATAGTGATTATTCATATCTGGATATCCGATGAAAATCACTTTTAACAAATCTATTTTCCATGAAATTCAATTTTTGATGTTTTAACTATATATAACCCCTAAGAATCAATCATGAATAATTCATGAACATTCCTGAACATTCATGAACTTTTCATGAACTATTCATCAATAGTTCATTAAAGTTTATGAATGTTAAGATTCTTGAATATTAAATGGCCAAATGGAAAATATATACAGTATTTTCATACACAGTTCCTGAACTGTGTAATATTTAGTTCATGAACAGGTTCATGAATAACCCATTAACAGGTTCACTAAGATCCTCCTGTCGACCAAGAAGATGAACCACAACACACATGAACTCATAGCAGGACGTTGGTTCTTAAGAATTTCTCCTTTTGGAGTTTTATTTTTAGGTCATCTGACCCGTGGCGCCGTCCGCCATTGCGTTAACTTTTCACATTTTGAACTTCTTCTCAAGTTCTACCAGTGCGATTTAGCTGAAACTTACATGAAATGATCCTGACATGGTCCCGACAAAGTGTTGTTATTTTTTGGGTCGATCCGAAATCCAAGATGGCAGCCACAGCCGCCATCTTGAAAACACATTCTGAACTTCTTCTCAAGTTCTACTGGTGCGATTTGGCTGAAACTGTCATGAAATGATCCTGACATGGTCCCGACAAAGTGTTGTTATTTTTCGTGTCGATCCGAAATCAAAGATGGCCGCCACAGCCGCCATCTTGAAAACACATTTTGAACTTCTTCTCAAATTACCCCCTGTCTATCCTGACATGGTCCCGACAAAGTGTTGTTATTTCTTCTCAAGAATCAGTAGGCCCAGGGTACTGATATTGGGCCTGTAACATGCTTAGATGGAGGGCTACCAAGTTTGTTCAAATGAATGACCTTGACCTTCATTCAAGGTCACGGGGGTCAAATAGGCTAAAATCTTTAAACAACTTCTTCTCAAGAACCAGAAGGCCAAGGGTACTGATATTGGGCATGTAGCATGCTGGGATGAAGGGCTATCAAGTTTATTCAAATGAATGACCTTGATCTTCATTTAAGGTCACGGGTGGCAAATAGACTAAAATCTTTAAATGACTTCTTCTCAAGAACCAGAAAACCCAGGGTACTGATATTGAGCATGTAGCATGATGGAATGAAAGGCTACCAAGTTTGTTCAAATAAATTACCTTGACCTTCAATCCAGGTCACAGAGGTCAAATGGATTAAATCTTTAAACGATTATTTTGTATTGTACTAATAGTCAGGTGACCTATTTTCAAGGTCACAGATGGTCAAATAGGCTAAAATCTTTGAACAACTTCTTCTCAATAACCATAAGCTCCAGAGTACTTATATTTGGCCTGTAACATGCTGGGATAAAGTGTGACCAAAGTTATGAAATTGACCCCACATTTTGAACTTCTTTTTGAGTTTTCAAGTGCCATTTGGCTGAAACTTGCCTGCAATGATCCTGACATGGTCCTGACAAAGGATTGTTATTTTTCTGGTTGATCTGAAATCCAAGATGGGCCACCACAGCCCCCATCTTGAAAACACATTTTGAACTTATTCAAATAAATTACCTTGACCTTCAATCCAAATGTCACAGAGGTAAACCTGCAAATGGATTAAATCTTTAAACGATTATTTTGTATTGTACTAATAGTCAGGTGACCTATTTTCAAGGTCACAGTGGTCAAATAGGCTAAAATCTTTGAACAACTTCTTCTCAATAACCATAAGCTCCAGAGTACTTATATTTGGCCTGTAACATGCTGGGATAAAGTGTGACCAAAGTTATGAAATTGACTCCACATTTTGAACTTCTTTTTGAGTTTTCAAGTGCCATTTGGCTGAAACTTGCCTGCAATGATCCTGACATGGTCCTGACAAAGGATTGTTATTTTTCTGGTTGATCTGAAATCCAAGATGGCCACCACAGCCCCCATCTTGAAAACACATTTTGAACTTATTGAGTTTTCAAGTGCGATTTGGCTGAAACTTGCCTGCAATGATCCTGACATGGTCTACTGGGCAAAGTGAACATGGCCACCATATATTGAACACCATATGTAATTAATTCTCTCTAGTTTCTATGACTGTTGCCAAGTCATCTGACAATTCTTTAAAAAAATAAAAGCCCTTGGGCCTCTTGTTTGTGAACAAATCAGGTAAACAAGATTTGCTTAAGGCAGTCATCTTTAATTTTGACAATTCTGTTCAGAATGTACTGATTGAAGCAACTTTTAATTTTCTCCGTGACTTTTGACTGACCACTTTTTGGTTGGTGCCAAGATCCCTGTTGGATCTCTATTTTTACATTGTAAACCTGCATGTGTGTACAGTGAATATTAAGAGTGACCACTCAACAGATTAATTCTCCTTGAAATTCAAATTTTATGCTTTAACTATTTTAAATGTGTACAGTGATTTAGTGTGTACAGTGATAATGATGGGCTTTTCAAATTGACTTTGGTCCGTGGTCCATCCGTCCATCCTTCTGTCTGTCCGCTAACAATTCTTGTTACCACTATTTCTCAGAAAGTACTCAAGGGATCTTTTTTTTAATTTTATATGTAGGTTCCCCTAGTGCCCTAGTTGTGCATGCTGGGACTGATTTGTCAGCAAGATGGCCTCCAGGCAGCCATCTTGAATTTGATAGTTAAAGTATGTTACCGGCCGCTATTTCTCAGAAAGTATACTGAAGGGATCTTTCTCAAATTTCATAAATAGGTTCCCCTAGGACTTAAAAGTTGTGCATATTGCATTTTGGGACTGATCAGTCAACAAGATGGCCAACCGGTGTCCATTTTAATAGTTAAAGTTTGTTACAGTTATTTTTCAGAAAGTAATGAACCCCATGGAAAATTTTATTGTGATTCCCACTGGGATTTAGACTGGGATCCCAGTGGGATAGTTGGGCGAAATTCCCAATCTATCCCACTGGGATCCCAGTCAAATCCCACTGGCATCTCAGTAAAATCCCACCGGCATCCCAGTCAAATCACACCATTTCTTCCCAGTCAATTCTGGCGGGATATACCTATACAAAGTCCCGGCAAGATCCTAGGGAAATATACAAGTGAATCCATAATCTTTTGCAATGTTTTCAATGAACAAAAAGAAAATGATATTTTAATGAAGTTTTATATCAAACAAAAAAACTTCATCAAATAAAACTTAATTACCAAAATGATTCTTATCAACTCAAGATATTCCTTGACCTTCAAATGTTGTTGAATTTTTGAATTGCACTAAAGTTTTGTTTGCTTCATAACTATGTTATAATGCTACACACAAACAAAATATTATTTGAATTCATTGTCCCCATTGCCTAATTGTAACTTATTTATCAATAAATGACTTTACACTTTCATCACTCAGAAAGATCATGTTTCAAGGTTATAATGGTCATTTCTATTTAAAAACATTTCTGTGAATGCAATCTATGGATTTCGTTTCTTTTAGGCTTATAAAATAACTTTGGTAACATTATAAAACTTACCCAAAATGCTGATATCCTAAAATCTACAAATAAATGCACAAAACTTTGACTTCCCAACCTGGTAGCCTCCATCTTAATTTTGAACTGCCCTAACAGAAAAGAGTTTCAAAAAGGGGAGTTACTCTTCTATGACCAGCCAGGATCCTGGTCATGTGAAATCCCACCGCAATCCAGGTCATGTGAAAACCCACCGGGATCCCAATTTCCTCTTCGGCAGTGGAGAGAAAGATCCAGTGGTATTTGAAGTCCCATTGGATCCCACTCATCCCAGTGAAGTCCCATTGGATCCCACTCATCCCAGTGGGATCCCTTTCACATTTTCCATGGGGTAGTGTTTTTTGTCTTTGTTTCATTCTAAATAAACCGTGTTGGCCGTTAAAAACCCTCGGACCCCTTCAAACACGAAACTCTCGCGCCTAAGGCGCTTGCAAATTCAACAAAATGCATCGTAAAACTCATCTCTGCCATTCTAAATAATTAATTTTCTGTTAGCGACGCCACTGTCTATAGATGTGTACAATGATTGATTATATGTAATGATATATGAAAAAAGTATATCAAGTATCTCCTGTGGGTTTGGGGCGCAGGGGGGGTGGGGGGGGGGGGGGGGGGGGGGGGGGGGTGTGGTGGTTATGAAATACTGAGGACCTCTGCCCCCCATTACGTTTCATCTTCCTACTCCACTGTACATATCCTGTCAGAATCACTTAAGTTTTGACTATATTTTGATTAATACTAGTTATGTGATAAATAGAATCTTACACTCATGGCTACATTATTTGAAATTTATTAAACTGAAATTTATAAAATTTGAAATACCACGAGCCTTCAAGGATATTTTGACATTTTATTTCCAAAATAACAACAGTTTTCTGGGTTTTTTAAGATATCATACAGTATCTAGGTAAAAGGAGACCTAGTTATAACACTCACTATACAGTAGTGAATGTCAAACTTGTAATGTTCAGCCTCATCAGCTTTATATATAAATAGAAACCAGATAAATTTTGAATTTGATAAATGTTTTCAAAATTTTTCTAAATAAAAAAAATAAAAATAAAAAAAAAAAATGATAAATTGAAAGACATTTTGGTTAAGGTATAACTTTTAAATTATGATTTGCTTGCTGACATTTTTTTCATCTGTGAGGAATAACACTTGGAAACGGTAACTATTTTAAATACTATAGTACCTATATATATATATATAATTATATAGGTGATCTTCCTCAATATAAAAATTAAATATGATTAATAAAACAAAAGAGAAGCATGAAAGATGTACCAAGTAATTCATTTCTGCATGTATAAAAGCTACAAATAGATCCTTTAATGTGATGATTTATTTAACTTATTTTCATATCCTTCAGCAGTATCAAGGATTTAAAATAATTTAATTACCTGGTACCATATGTGTTCAAATTCGGATGTACAATTCGGTTCTCTTTTTTTTTATTAGTTTAATGTCCTATTAACAGCCAGGGTCATTTAAGGACGTACCAGCTAGGTTTGATGGTGGAGGAAATCCAGAGAACCCGGAGAAAAATCACCGGCCAACTGTCAGTACCTGGCAAATTCTTCACATAGGATTCGAACTTGTGACCCAGAGGTGGACGGCTTGTGGTAATATGTCGGGACAACTTTACCACTCGGCCCACGAATAGAGTTCTCATAAAAGGTCTCATAAATGTTAGAAAGATTGGCACCTAATATAACCCATTACCCTAATTGCCCAACATGAAATTCCAATTAGCATTATACATTTCCAAGGCATTTCTTGATTAAAGCATTACACTGTATATTGTTAAATATCTTATGTAAGTATGATCAGATGCATGTACACCATCAAGGGTTGAAAATGACAACTGACTTACTTGTAAAAGGGTACGTGGGTTTTAAATTAAAAACTTTATATTCTTTAAATGTTCACATGAACAATTTTCATTGGGATTGGATAAAGGGAGGTAATTGGCTTATTATTTTTTAAGGTATATTTTCTAGCAAAATGCTCAATATCACTAAAAGAATTGCGAAAACAGAGAAATGTAGGTTTTGTTATGGATTGAGTATTCGGTCAGACCAATATTGTCTATATTTTGACATTTTTTTTATCTACATGAGGAAAAACAGTTTTTTATTGATAAAATGGGGGTAGCAGAGACTTTTACATGATTATTCGTGATGTACATGTACATGTATAAGTACATGATATTTTTCAAATCTTTGATGCCGTGTCATTATGAAACGATATAATCCATATCAAATGAATTCTGGTTATTTTAACTTGATTATAGCAGTAGTTTCATTTTGGTTTTTTTTCTCTGTAAAAAACTGTTTAACATTTCTTGTTCTCTAAAATGTATGTATTTGTAAGAGATTGAGTGCCAGCCAGGCGATATTGTCTATTATTACCAATTTTTTACTTATTTTTCGAAAAAATGAGGGTAGCTAGCAGAGACTTTTGCATGATTATTCATGAAAATGCATATTCCAGGCAGCAATAGCAATTATGATGAACTCCTTGCTTAATTGTACGTCATAGGGACAATCATAAAATGCTACATTAAAGTTTTAAGTCTCCCTTTATTTAAGAAAATAGCAGAGTAATAGCCTAATCCTTTTCCATACGCCAGGGGTTACTGTCACTAACATAATATCTACATGTACCCCTGCACTATTTCATAATTAACTGATCGCCAGCTGTCAATCAAACCGCATTGTTTATTCCGACATTGAATAGAAACATGTGTGTTTGGGGGTAGAGGCGTGGCTATATTACACCTGGCAATCGGTCAATGAAACTGCAGGCAACAGAAGACACAGGTAATTAGATCATTTAACGTACATCAAAGGAATTGTATAATGTGGTTCACTGTACATATGTGTTGGTTTGAAGTTGGGTGTCACTTTCTCTGTAATCTTGAAAGGAAGTCTATGCAGGACTCAGTTTTGAGGTCACCTGAGACGAAGTCTCCAGTGACCTAATCTAATTTTGCAAAGACCTTTCATGGCCAAAGGTCAATCAAAATTGTGAATTATATGGTCCCCTAGGGACCCGAGGGTTGGGGCCAAAAGGGGTCAATTAGGCTAAAACTTCAACAATCTTCTTCTAAAATTCCGGAAATAGTGGAATCAAATACTCTTGATAGATGGAATCACGTGGGGAGGGGGTCAAGTTTACTATAGTTTATTTAGGTAAAACACATTTTTGAGCATTATTTGGTCATTTGTAAAAGAAAATGAATCAAAATTATCAGTATGAAATGGTCATTGAATCATATTAACAGGGGTGGGGCTAAAATGGGTCAAATAGGATAGGCTTAAACTTCAAAAACCTTCATCTAAAATTCTGGAAATGGTAGAATCAAATACTCTTCACAGATGAAAAGGTCTTAAGGTCCTTTACAATAATTATGAATTATATATGAACCTGGAGTCTCATGTTTGTCCCTCGGGAGGGGTCAAGTTTACTATAGTTTTTATAAGGAAAACACATTTTTGAACATTATTTGGTCATTTGTAATAGAAAATGAGTCAAATGTTGTCAGAATTATCAGTATGATATGGCCATTGAATCCTATTAACAAATTTTCCATGACTGACCCCCAGGGGCCTGAGGAGTGGGTCCAAAAGGGGTTTCTTTTAATTCATAAATGCTTTTTAAAGATTTGAACCGACTTTGCAATATTCTTTGTGTATCAACACTCAGATGACCATCAAGGCCTCTTGGGCCTCATGTTTTCTTCTGAACTGCGTCCAATTTTACTATGAGATATTAGTCCATGGGTGGATATCACGTCGGTGGTAGTAACCCCTGGAGTATTGAGGATGTAGCCAAAAATGATTTCTGCAAGCCTGTGATTGGTCAGTTTGTTTCTTCTGAAGTGGATCCAATGTTACTATGAGATAGTCCAAGAGTGGATAGTCAGTGATAGTAACCCATGGAGTATTGAGGATGTAGCTTAAAAGGATTTTTTCACTTTTTAATTACATTCCTTCATTGGTGTTTTTATAGACAATCAATTAAATTGTATCTTTCAGGTTAACTGCCAGTATATATTATACAATGAACTACCAAGGTTGTTTAAATGAATAACCTTGACCTTTATTCAAGGTCACAGGGGGCAAATAGACTAAAATCCTTAAATGACTTCAAGTACATATTTTTAGGTCATCTGACCCGAAGGGTCAGGAAGATCTATTGTCATCATGCATCGTCCGTCATTGTGCGCCGTCCGCAGTCTGCAGTGCGAAACTTTTTCATTCAAACGAAAGGCCCCGGGTACTGATATTTGGCCTGTAGCATGCTGGGATGAAGGGCTACCAAGTTTGTTCAAATGAATGACCTTGACCTTCATTCAAGGTCACAGTGGTCAAAAAGGCTAAAATCTTAAAACGAATTGTTATCAAGAACCAAATGGCCCAGGGTACTCATATTGGGTCTGTGGCATGCTGGGATGAAGGGCTGTCAAGTTTGTTCAAATTAATGACCTTGACCTTCATTCAAGGTCCCAGGGGTCAAATAGGCTGAAATATTTTAAACAACTTCATGTGAATAACTAAGAGGCCTAGAGACCTGATATTGGGTCTGTGGCATGCTAGAATGAATGGCTACCAAATTTGTTCAAATAAATGACATTGACTTTCATTCAAGGTCACAGGGGTCAAATAGGCTAAAATCTTTAAATGACTTCATGTGAATAAGTAAGTAGCCTAGAGACCTGATATTGGGCCTGTGACATGCAGAGATGAATGGCTACCAAGTTTGTTCAAATGAAGGACAATGACCTTCATTCAAGGTCACAGGGGTCAAATAGGGTAAAATATTTAAACAACCTCTTGTGAATAACTAAGAGGCCTACAGATCTGATATTGGGTCTGTGGCATGCTAGAATGAATGGCTACCAAGTTTGTTCAAATGAAGGACCTTGACCTTTAGTCAAGGTAACAGGGGTCAAAAAGGCTAAAATCTTTAAACGATTTCTTCTCAAGAACCAAAAGGCCCAGGATACTCATATTAGGTCTGCGGCATGCTTTGATGAAGGGCTACCAAGTTTGTTCAAATAAATTATCTTGACCTTCATTCAGGTCAAATAGGCTAAAATCTTTTAAACGACTTCGTGTGAATAACTTTAAGGCCTATAGAGACCTGATATTGAGCCTGTAACATGAATGACTACCTTGAGACTAGATATTGGATTTGCAGCATGGTGGGGATCGAGGGACCTTCATTCATGGTCTAATTCATTAAATATATCAGGACCTGGACTTCTTCTAATAAAAGAGGTTTTTTATTGCCTTAACTGTGTGCCACTACTTTATTCTTTGAGATGTTGTGTTGTGTCAATAGTCAGATGACCGTTAAGGCCCATCGGCCTCTTGTTCATAACCTAATGGAAATGGTCCCGTTTAAGAGTAACAACTAGAATTATCTTCCCTTTCTCTTCTCTTCATTTCATCCGCGACACTCCTTCAGGTGTCGCCCAACTAGTAATTATAAGTTGCTATTTAATTGATTTTTGGTTATATCAATTGATTTAATAGAACTTTCTAGAATTTAATCATGTATAAACAAATATGTTTGTAAACATGTTGATTTTAAGTAAGAGATCTAGAATGATCTATTTCCAGAAAGTTATGTGTGTTTACTTGTTTACTGTTTTTTAGTTAGATATTTACTAGACAGTAGAAGGTTCTGTAGCCCAAATATTCTTGAACTTGGGTTTTTGCTTATATATACACTTCGAGCTGTGCCAAGGCTAATCAGAACTGTAATGAGTACCTGTAATATGACATATATCAAGAAATTGTTACAGCGCCATATAAGATTTCTATTGGGACGAGCTATTGTGACTTTATCGGTGGATTTATTACAAACTACTTTGTGTGGAGTTTTTTCATATTTGCTGGAACTTTACTAAGCATCACCAGAGTGTGGTGCATTACAATTTCCTTGTGGATTTTGTTGAATAATGGTGCAATTTGAAAACACTGGAAGGATCAAGGATTATACCAGGACATTCGCTCATACAGATAAGTAACACTTTATAAAATCATCGTAATTACTCTTGTACCACCACCAATTACTTTAGATATGTCGTAAACAATCTATGTATATGATTTGTATATATAAATTAAATTGTGTTTTGGAATTTAGCTGTGGATTTCTTCCTTTATGGTTATTCGTTAATGGAAACAGAGTGTGGGGCGCTCGGGGTCCGAGAGTTCGATATTTAACTCACCTTAGCGTTTACTTATCCTCGCACCCACCTATGGAGAAACCTTTAGTCCTTCACAATATTTGCAGGTATCTATAACTTTGAATATTAATTAACGATAGAATTTTTCAAAATTTGTTATGTAGATCCAAACTCTTGAGTTGTATAGCATTATGAATACCAAACTGCGTTTACGATTAAATTTTGAACTAATATGCAGGCTAGAACAGGTTTGTTAAAGGGCCATCCCTGGAGGTTCCTTTTGCAAGTTAGTAAGAAGGACTTTACTGTTATTGGGTGTTAAACAATTTTTCAGCACGTTACTCTATCAAAAACCTAATTTGAGGGGAAAGCTGAAATTGGAAATGTAATTATAGATACTTTTTGTTGAACACTGACAAATTTGACCTCTTAGAATGCATTAGATAATATAGAGGAAACCAGGTCACTTTCAGAAATCCAATATTAGCACATAATGGAACTTGAAACATGAAATGAAAAATGAAATGACAATTAGAAATAGAAAAAGGAGTTAATGAGAAAAAGAAATAGACAAAGAAAGAAGAGATTAAGAGATTGAAGGTATTGGATCTCTGAGAAATTCTAAAAGAAAAAGAGCATTTGAAAGAGATCAGATTAGATGTTAGAGCCTAAGAGAAGGCAGAAAATCTCAAAGCTGAAAAACGTAGATATTTAGAATGAAAGAATTAGAGCTAGCTTTCTCAAGGACAGTTTACAAGTAATCTAAACTTTTAGGGGTTTAACAGAGGTAAACAGAGGGGATTTTTGATGTCGAGTTAGATAACATTAGAGGGTATAGTTCACATCCTTTTCAAGAGAAAGAAGTTTCGACAAAGTTATTTTATGCATTTTTGAGAAAAATAGACTGAGTATGAAATGGCCTGAAGGAATAAGCTTACAATGCTTTCACTTCATAAAGTGTCTTGATTGGTAAAGCTAGCAGACAGTAATGTGTATATTCTTAATCTGTAGATGAGATTTCAATCAATAGTTTACCAAGTAGTCAAGAAAGCATATTTGAAACTCGCTAAGAGTTAGTTCCTGAGGGATTACCGCCAGAAATTTTCGAAACTCGAGTTGAATTTGCCAGGAGAAAAGGAAACAATTATTTAATAGGTGGTGGTGATTCTAAAGAAATTGATGAGGATTTTTCGGGTAAAAATTGAGGCAATTATTGTTGATAGAGGAGTTTTAAAACGTTGTGTCCACACAAACATAAAAACTCATTTAGATGAGAGAAAAGTTGAAACACTTAGTGAAGCAGCTACAATGGCTGATGATTACGCTCTCACCCACAAAGGCTCATTTGTTAAAAACAGTTCTCAAGACAAAAATACAGTACCACAGGTCTATCTCAAATAAAAAATTGGTCCAAGCCTAGGAACCCAACCTTTAGTGGCACTTTCCAACGAGCAAACCTAAATTAGGTGATAAAACTAGTCTGCTTCTAAAACAGATGATAGGGTAGGTGTGGGGTCTCACTTCTGGCTTCTGGTTTGTAGATTACGGCAAGAAAGTAGGGCCACATACTATGTCTGAATGTTATTCTCTTCCAGCGTAAGGAGCAAAAGGCGTAAAACAGTCAAGTTCTCTTCTGTGTTAGCTATGTCAAAGCACATAGTCAGAAAATTAGTGATATTGTGGAAGATTCTAAAGTGTCTGTTGGAGATTAAGAGAGCTCAGAGTCTGATAGTGTCTTGGGAGAAGTAATCTCCCTTTATTTCTGAAGGTTTTGTTTCACTTACTAGATGGATCAGTACCAATTGTTGAAACCTCGGAGATGATTCTATCGCCGAGATTTACTGGGGCTTCTCATTCTGTGATATCTAGTGGAGCCCGTAGTTGCCCTTGGTCTGCAGGAGAACCTAATGAGGGTTGTAGGGTTTTGCTTCAAGGTGCTGTATTGTGTTAGGTTTTGTTTATGTGCCTAATAAATTCTGTTTATTTAAAGTCAGATTTGGTTACTGGGCCTAGTCACCTGTTGTTGTTAGACCGGAACTTCCCATTGAGGTGCGTTGTTCAGCTTACATTTTAGGCTCATAATGGACTTGCTTGGCTGTTGAAGAGAAAAATGTCTAGGGGTAGATCAATTAGTGTACAGTATCCCTGATAAAACTGTTGATGCTGAGGACTATTCGAAAAGGAATTTCCTGGTGATTTTTAACGTCTTGTGTCATGTACAATCTTCGTTCATATGTCGACGTAAGAGTAGTGTTTGCGTATGTTGGAGTTAGTTTGATGGAATCATTATCAGTCCTGGGTGTGAGTGACAACTTTCTTGGCCTCATGATATTACGAGAGGATGTCGGGAGTCAAGTGTGATCCTTTTAGAGCAATCCTGTAGACTTTGATAGTGATAGAGTTTGTTCAGTAACAAGGGTACTTCTTTGTCTGACATGATGAGTAAATCATCTTGTGTCTAGAGAGGAGCTTATAGTAGAAACAGGAGAAAGATCATGAAATCTCCTTATTGTGTAATCGGGCTTTGATGTGAGGAATGAGGATAGAGAAAGTCCCCTGGTTTGTTACTTCCGTCCACACAGTAAGTGTGATGATGCGCAAGTGGGCGCCCCCTGATGTGTCTCCGAGGAAGACTGGAAGGTTGTGTCAATCCAAATAGTTGTCCCACACGAGGTATAGGCAAGATATTTCTAAGTTGTCGTCTCTTCGGACGTACCTATGGCAGGGAATCTAGGTGTGACCAAGGACTTATAACAGGATACTTAGATCAATTCAGTTTGGCCCAAGGTTGAAAAACAGGGATGTGGCAGTTTTTTGGTAGGTCTTGTCATTTACTTTGTCAGGTGGTAGGGGAAACCTATATCAGTAAAATTCCCTGTTGCTCCCTTTGCTCACCCGCATTACCGTCATTCTTTGATGGAAACCAATTTAGATAGAGTTCATTATTGTATGTGTAGGTCCTCGCATACGCAAAACTTTTTAAATAAATAAGGGGGTCTGGGAATGAGGATCTTTTAACTATAATGTGTGATTCAACGCCACTCGCTTTCATGAAGCCTTTCCACATCCAGGAATATTAAAGCCCCTAAAAGCAATTATTCATAGGCTTTGGTTAAATTCTTTACATTGGTTGGTCTGCCAAAAAGGCTGTCCAAATCGGACCAAGGTTTTCGAATTTTCATGTCTGGCCTATTTTTCAACAAGTCATGTACCAGCTCCAGATCAAGCAGTATAAGTCTAGTGCTTACCATCCAGAGTCTCAGGATGCTTTAGAACGTTTTCATCAGACATTGAAGAATATGATGAGATCTTATTGTTTTGAAAACAAAAGAGATTGGGACGAAGGTATACACATGTTGTTGTTTGGCGTTAGAGAATCTGTACAAGAATCTCTTGGCTTCAGTCCCTTTGAACTTGTGTTTGGACATACTGTACGTGGTCCTTTGAAAATTTTGAAAGACAAAATTTTGGACGAAGATTCTAAAGTGAATCTCTTAGAGTATGTGTCTAACTTTAAGCAAAGGTTGACAAGGGCATGTGAACTGGCAAAAGAACATTTGGCCGTTACTCAAACCAAAATGAAAACATGGTATGATAAAGATGCCCGTGCAAGAAGTTTTGATCCAGGTGACAAAATTTTGGCTCTATTACCAATACCGGGTCAGCCTTTGCAAGCTAGATATTTTGGACCTTATGTTGTTGAGAAAAAGGTCGATGATGTTAACTACATTGTACAAAAACTCCAGGGAGGCGCAAGAAAACTCAATTATGTCATGTTAATATGCTTAAAGAAATATGTAGATAGAGAAGAGAGCAAGACCTCTCAACCTATTGCTACTTTGGCCTCTGTACCATCACAAAGTGAAAGTACAGCTGTTATTTGTAAAATTAGACTTAGATGGTGGTGTACAAGATGTAGGTTTAGACTGTGGTGTTAAGTTACGGAATTCAGATGCGAACTTGGACAAGAAACTATGTCATCTATCGGAAAAAGAACGCAATGAACTTAAAGATTTGATACTTGAGTATAAACATTTGTTTCCGGATACACCAGGCAAAACAGATGCTATCTATCATGACGTGGATGTAGGCGATGCGCCACCTGTCAAGCAACATCCTTACCGTGTCAATCCTTTGAAAGAAGAACACTTAAAGAAAGAAATTCAATACATGTTGGACAATGATATTATTGAACCAAGCAAAAGTGAATGGAGCTCTCCATGTGTTTCTGGTACCAAAGCCAGACAAGACATACCGGTTCTGTACTGACTTCAGAAAAGTAAACTCTGTCAGTAAAACAGACTCTTATCCAATTCCAAGGATTGACTCATGTATTGACAAAGTTGGCAAAGCACAAGTACGTAAGCAAGTTTGACCTGTTGAAAGGATATTGGCAGGTGCCATTAACAGAAAGAGCTAAAGAAGTGTCGGCATTTGTAACCTCGCAAGGTTTGTACCAGTACAAAGTTATGCCATTTGGTATGAAGAATGCCCCGGCAACATTTCAACGTCTTCTTAACAGCGTGATATCAGACCTGGAAGGCTGCGATGGATACATTGATGACGTCATCAACTACCACGACACGTGGGAAGACCATCTACGCGGGATTCGTGAATTCTTCGAAAGACTCACTACCATGAAATTGACTGTAAACTTATTGAAATGTGAATTTTGTCATGCAAACT
This sequence comes from Argopecten irradians, assembly GCF_041381155.1. NCBI lineage: Eukaryota > Metazoa > Mollusca > Bivalvia > Pectinida > Pectinidae > Argopecten > Argopecten irradians. The sequence continues at coordinate 19,973 of NW_027188012.1, read as the reverse complement.
GTTGAATTTTTAGGCCATGTTGTAGGACAGGGGCAGGTTAAACCTGTTCAGGCCAAAGTAGAATCAATTATAGATTTTCCAGCTCCTGGAGGCAAGAGAGAGCTGATGAGGTTTCTTGGTATGGCTGGATACTACAGAAAATTTTGTCAAAATTTCTCTGTTATAGCAGCTCCACTTACTGCTTTGTTAAAGAAAAATGTCAAATTTGTTTGGTCAGACGAATGTAAGTCTGCATTTGAGAAATTGAAAGCCATACTATCAAACTCACCAGTTCTGACTGCTCCAGATTTTAATAAACAGTTTAAACTGTTTGTTGACGCTAGTGATGTAGGTGTTGGTGCTGTTTTGATGCAAGAAGGTACTGAACAAATTGACCATCCAATTTGTTATTTCTCGAAAAAGTTTGACAAACACACCAGAGAAATTATTCCACCATTGAGAAAGAATGTTTAGCGTTGATTTTGGCCTTGAACCAATTTGATGTGTATCTCTGCACTACAGTTGTGCCTGTGTTGGTCTTCACCGACCACAACCCTTTGACATTCATTGGGAAAATGAAAAACAAAAACCAAAGAATTCTCAGGTGGAGTTTGACTTTGCAAGAATACAATCTTGACATCAAACATATCAAAGGGAAAGACAATATTCTAGCTGATGCTTTATCAAGGATTTAAATATTACTTGATATGTCAAGAAAGTTTCCTTTTCAAGAAAACTTTCTTTTCTTTAAGGAGGGGTGTGTTATGTATGACACTAAATACATGAAGTTATGAGATAAGGGAGATAACTCCTATAGCTTTTTTTTATCAATACATCCTATGAAGGTCATATCATTGATTTAGGTTATAGAACTTTCTAGAATTTAATCATGTATAAACAAATATGTTTGTAAACATGTTGATTTTAAGTAGAGATCTAGAATGATCTATTTCCAGAAAGTTATGTGTGTTTACTTGTTTACTGTTTTTAGTTAGATATTTCTAGAAGTAGAAGGTTCTCCAATATTCTTGAACTAGGGTTTAGCTATATATACTCGAGCTGCCCAAGGCTAATCAGAACTGTAATGAGACCTGTAATAAGACATATCAAGAATTGTACAGCGCCATATAAGATTCTATTGGGAGAGCTATTGTGACTTTATCTGTGGATTATTACAACACTTTGTGTGGATTTATTCATATTGCCTGGAACTTTACAAATCACCGGTGGACATTCAATTTCCTTGTGGATTTGTGATTATTGTGAATTTGAAACCTGGAAGGATCAAGGATTATACCAGGACATTCGCATACAGATAAGTAACACTTTAAATCATCGTATTACTCTTGTACCACCACCAATTACTTTAGATATTGTAAACCATCTCTGTATAATATTGTATATATAATTAAATTGTGTTTTGAATTTAGCTGCTGGTTTCTCCTTTCTGTTATTCGTTAATGTAACACTACTTATTTGTGTCAACACCGTACCGGGTAGCACGACTGCTCCATCACTTCCCTCCCGCTCTCATCAAGCGCAGATCTGCATCAATCTGGGGTCAATCAAAAGCTTATCGCGGGATTTCCCCAATTCCGAATCTCGTTTAAGACCCGACGCTTCATTGGTTAATCCATATAAGGCTATTACACATTTTCTCCACTCTATCTACTGACATGTAAACATTGCGACGTCATCGGAATGTGCAAAACTGTACATTGTACAACATTGTTTATTTATCATACGCACGGAAGCATTGCTCAAAGAGGTACGGTAGTAACATAAACAATGTAGCTTTTCTACATTTGTATTTACACACGTACAAGTATATGTGTTCAAACCTATTTTGTACATGTTCATCGAACGTACAAATGTACGTTCGGTACTGAAAACACCCAAAGTTTCTGATTTGGACCATCATAAATTCATCCGCGCGGCTCCAAATTGCGCGTGACATACTCAATCTATCGAGAAATAAAGTTGTGTAGCCTTTGGTTGAAATCAACGAGGTTTATACTATCAATTCACCACTGACTGTGAATATGTTCAGTTAAGGATGTACTCCTCTGAGAAGTCAAAATTTTCTTGTATTAAACTTTTTTTCTCATATGGATTTTTGGAAATAGGAGTTCATGCCATAAAAGAAAATAGAAGAAAAAACATATGTCCGTGTGCTCTTTTTTGAGCTATTGTCACTCAAAGATACCTAATTGACAAAATATTGGATTTTATGGGAATTTTGCCGTTTTGACCATATACACAATAGATTAAAGCCATAATTTCCGAATGAGGTGTTTGATATGTATAAATGTTTGTAGAATTTATTTTCTAGTAGTCTTCTTTAAAAATATACCAGTTTTGATCAATAAGACTACATTTTTTTCTCAGAATAACAACATATGCTACCCCTACCCCTTAATTTTGAGCTTCAAAATGCACCATTTTCAGCAATTTTTGCCAAATTTAGCCCTTTATAGAAAAAGTTCTGGTATTAAACTTTTGTTAATATTTTGCATATCAACAGGGAAAGGGTTGTTCTTTCTAAATCAGGCAGAAAAATGGGGGGTCCGTGTGCTTACTTTTTTGCCCCATTTCAATATTTGTTATTTTTCAGTATTTTCGAATAAAAAATAATTGTGCTCAAATCACCATTAAATGTAAAAATAAAGTGAAAAAAGTGAATCATTTCATACATTAATGCTCAATATTTTAATTAACACGAACCAAGTAAAGATTTACAGCAAAAATTAGCTCAATACAGCTAAAAATGCTGGTGCAGTGATGATTTAAGTAAAAACAATTTCAGTAAAAAATGGTAAAACTGTGGCTCTACTTGACGCGAAAAAAGACAAAATTTCAAAATGGCCGCCAAATGGGCCATTTCTTAAAATCCCCGTATAAAAAAATCTGCAAAAGTTAGAACTGTAATTTTTTGACAAAATTTGCAACTGGCAACTTGCTACAGATATTGATAAATTGTATTTGAAAATCTCATAACTTCTTTGATCTTTGTCGAAACGAGACTTCAACGGGACTGAAACCTCAGAAGAATACATCCTTAAGTCAGATCAGATGAAAAGGAATCTGAAGAGTAACAATATAATCCCCCTCCTTTATGACCATGACATAATGAAATACTGTTTTCAACCCCGTATTAAGCGCCACGTATCCCTATAACAGCCCTCCTCTTTTTTGAGGCTTCCCATTCATTTACCTCAATTAAACGCTGACTTAAACTTCGAAAATTGTATAGGTTTCTCTAATTGATTTCTTTTGCAAACTGGTTATTGGCTTACTCTGTGCAATAATTTTATGAAATGTTAGCCCAACTATGGTAATATTAAGCACCTCTTCATGTTTTAAGCAGTAACAAAAGGCCCAAGGGCCTTAATGGTCACCTGATTGACAAACCATATTTGATCCAATAAGTGCCTCCAGTAAAGATTAGGGGAGACCCTTATTCCCTATAAGCGTCCCCCTACCCATTATTGAGGCCTTAATTGCACTGACCTTGCAGACTAAAAATATGAAAACCTAAAGGCCCACCACCGTTCCGGAGCAAAACATAAAGGTTTCATAAAATATATATACCGATGGCCTAAGATGAGGTTACAACACCAAACATGCACAAGATTTCCTGCGTAAGTAATGGATAATTTCATTAAGGGATGTACGCAGCTGTGATTCAGATGATATAACGTTCTAACTGGAGTAAATGTTTGCCTGTTTGAAGTGACCTGTTTATTCGCACAAGGACAGGTGCATTGTCTAACTTTACATCAAGTACATACAAGCAAGGTGAGTTTTCCCTACAATTTAAACATAACTGTTTTTCCTAAAAAAAATCGACCAATCGCATGTTATAGATATGTTTATTATAGATATGGTCAGATTATTCAGGGTGTAGGAAAGTCAGATATTGTTGTATACTATTGTTGCTATTGTTGAATACGGAACAGTTACAAATAGGATGTAGGGAAAGCAGGTGTCAGATTAGACAGGTTTCGCTCTTAAGTATATTATGTTTAACCATAATCATAATAATTTCAATGGAGGAGTGAACATAAATGTAAAATTTTGGATAGTCAAATAAACATGTTTGGTTTTCCTTACAGCAGTGTTTTTTTCCTTTGTTCAAAAATAGACTGTCCATTATTTTGGGGAATAATGGACAGTGGCCCTATAATAATGGACAGTGAGTTACATAATGGACTCCGAGGTGTCCATTATGTAATATAATGGTCATATACAACAAAGGAAACTTTACTAGCTGGGTTTTAATACATGATAACAGTGGTGAGTCATTTCGCTGTTTTGACGTCTGACGTAATGATACGCAACTACAATGCGGTACTTAGGACGAAGGCGGGAAACAATAAGACGACCCGCGTTATGAAAATTAACATTTTATTTATTTTAATTAAATTGTTCAGAAAGTGATGATATATGTAAGTTAACGATAAGTTAATAACTTTTGTTATTATACCTCAAGTGAGAATCCTGCATTCTGATTGGTTGAGAGATATTTGGTATTTTACACTATCACACGGCAGGTAACATTAGAACAAAAGGAAACGGGTGATCTCTGGTGATAGTGTATTTTTGACAGTGTAAAATATTAACTGCCCGAAAAAGATGCGCACTCATTTCTTTTTTCGGCGCCATCTTTGTTTTTTGAAGCGACGCTTCAAAATTTATCTGGAGCTATTTCGTAATAGTCTTGCCAAATTAGTCTGTTTATCAATATTTTTTTTTTCATATTAAGGACGGAGCTTTCCATTCCCGCCTTTTCGCTTACCGTCAAAGCGCTACATGTTGTTTTTAATGAACCCGTCGGTGATTAGGTGAAAGGAAGACATGCGATTTCTTGAAAGCGTCTTTGTGACGTTGCTAATGTTGTAAACAGGCGACGGGACGAAACCAAAATTCATTGAGATTTATAAAAACGTTTTTATATAAAAAAAGATTTTAACAAACGCAGGAGACAAGACAACAATAGTTTTTAACCAAATGCTTATTGTGAGTATTCTATTTTATAATGCAATGGTAGTTAGCGCTACTTAGTAGAAGCCGAGTTGCTATTCTACTGCCGACGGTGACTGTTCGACTTTTGCTAAAATTAGTTAAAATGTTTCAATAGATTGCAAATACTTGAAAACTAGTTTTGTTTCTAGACTTTTGGTATAATAAAATAAATACTACCTGCATTAAAGGGTGACAGTGTACTTGTATTTCAAGAATCGTTTGAGACATTCCCCTGTCAAGGACAGCCATATTTGTTTTACATTCTGATGCGCTCACTGACCCATTATATAGCGTGTGAATCGACACCCGTGCGCTCAGTCTATACGTGTACATATACACCTAGCAGTTCACTGTGTATTGCCTACAAATACGTCAACAAAGTCATTATCTGTAATGCTGTATGCGGCTTGTTTTAGCAAGAAAACATGTCAAATCCTCTAAGCTGTCATTTAGATGTTTGTCAAAATCAAAATTTCACACATTGTCAAGTGAATAGAAATCCAAATAATAATCCGTCCACATATGCACTCAACTGGCCATGTGCACTTGACTACCTGTCCCGAACGAGCGACAACGTACTTCGCTACCAAGGACACACACGTGTCAATGTACACGTAAAACCTATATATAGTGTATATTGAAGTGTTATAGTAGCTTGTATTGGACAAATGGCACTAATTCACGTACCACGTGATACCCGATAACATTTGTGCAGTAGTATTGTTTCTATTGGTGATGGAATGACGTCAAAAGATGATATCCTGCCCTAACGTCATTTCAGCGGGAAGATTACAAAGAGTGACATTCCATCACCACTGGAGATGCTAGTCCCTCGCAAACGTTATCGGGTTTCACGTGGTACACGTGTAGTAGGACTGTGCCTACGTATATTCAAACCCCGATTCTGTTTGGGGTTCCGCAATGATAGAAGAAACAACACAGTGAAACATTTAACGAATATTTTATTAGCAAGTATAAAACACAATATAATTCTCGAGACAGAAATACCTAGACATAGAGGCTACCGGAAGGACATACAGTACATAACGGAACGTTCACACCTGCCAGGTCAGCCATTGGCTTCGCCTGTGTATAGAGATTACACACACACACGGACACATATTACAAATAGAACAGAGGAACAACACACCCACCTCACGTGCGGACAAGTCAGGAAATAGACAGAAAGAAAGGAGAAAGAGAGTCTGACCAGCTCTCGGAGCTTTGTCCAGACTACTCGAGAGAAACAGAAAGTCGGAATTTATACCAGAAAAGACCAATGAGAATAGAGAAAAGAAATTTAAAGTAGCCAATGAGAAGAGAGATAACAGATTGAAAGTGAAAGTAGAACACAAATAGAAGTAACACTCCTTCCGGTAGCTGTCAAAGATATGTACTACAATATTCAACAAAGACTGCACTCTCACACCGCCACGGCCGGGTCTACAATCTCACAACTTCCTGTTGGGCGCCAATGTGGAAGAACAGGGAAAATACACATTCCTGTCGAGTGCCCCGACAAGGAATCGAACCCGGGTCTCCGGGGTGGAAATCTACGACTCTACCGACTGAGCCAAAGAAGCATGCTCCGTCAGCTGAGTGACAGAGACCGTATTTAACACTATTTACAAGTCACACCGACCCGCTCCTTTTACACACGAATATGTCCAATGAGGGATCTAGCTGACAACAAATTCATGTATTACTTCACTATATGTTTTCAGTTTGACATTGTTATTTGCAATATAGGAGCATGTGTTCCTGAGACAAGATATGTGTAGAATGATACACGTGCTTTATATGTTGGCCAGTGAAGGTAACTAATTTAAGCAGAGCAAAAAAAATGGCTGCCACTTCGGATACACACTGTACAATCAAAGTACAGGGATTTAGAAACACTGTTTCATTCGCTTACCTTCTGTTCAACGACTTAACGCCTGGCTAGCTGTTGATACAGGCATCGCTTCTGGCATAACGTAAGACGTTCTGATGTTATCCTCATTCTAGGCATACTACGAAGCGTAGGCAATATGGAGGTGATCGATGTTATTCAAAACCGGAAGCGGGTACTGTAGTTTTTTGATTGGTCCACCAATGAGATACAGTCTCTCAAATACTCATTTAAATACTTTTACAAATATGGTCATCCGTGGTTTGGGACCATCGTCCCTCTGATAAAGTGATTAGTACAAATTCATCACAGTGTCCTCTTGCAAAGAAATTTCAAACACATTATCATTCTGATTTTTGTCTTAGAAAGTCTGGTAGATGTAGGTTTGGATTTCCTTTTTCAGAATGTAAAAAAAACTCCTTTACTAAGTAATTTAGATTTGGGGTCTGAGAATTTAAAAAGTCGTTTTTATGAAAGAAAACGTGGTAAGAGGGCAATCTGATTAAAATGCAGATCCTTATACCCACTCCGTTATATGAAGGATCTGACAATATCCCATAGGGGGTCACGTCCAGATGACCTTTATACCACGTGGTCTTCATATCGGATACATTTTCTACACCTTGTCACATCCATCAAAAACGATATTTCGTCCCAGTATACTTATACAATTAGCTTTATTGTGCTCTTTGGGCGAGATGACTATGTAAACCAAAATAATTCTGACATTTTTTTTTCAAAATATTTCGTCCCTGAAATTCACTGTCAAATTTTGCAAGTAGCAATTTGATTGATTTGATGGGATTTTCTCAGATCCTCTTATCAAACGTAGTGATAATAAGGATCTGTATTTTAATCAGATTGGGTGAGAGGGATGCGTACATAAATGTATACAATAAGATTATTCTAGAAAATTGGCAAGCAAATATGGATATCTAAGTGATTGGAAATAGTAAAGCAGCTGCCTATTATGTTTGTGCATATTTATGTAAATCAGAACCAGAAGATTTAAAATTTGCTCTTTCTTCACTACTTTCATCCATGGATAGGACAGTAAATCAACGAACACGTATGTTAAGAATAGGATCATGTATTCTAAAAACCAGAAAACTGCACAGGAAGCAGCATACAGACTGCTTAATGACCTTAATCTAATATTTTCTTCAAGGACTGTTTTATCATTGAATACTGAACCACCAGGGAAAAGATTTCGAGTGTTAAAATCAAAGAAAGATAGAGAAGAGCTTGATGAGAAAAGTACAGACATCTTTCATAACAATCTAATTGACTACTACAAAGCTAGACCAGCATGCTTACACACAGTTTGTTTGTATGAATTTACACGGTGGTTTGTTAAATGTCAACTCTCTGATAAATCCCCAAACTCATCTAGGTTAGAAAGAATAAAGTTGAAGTCACCTTTTGAACATGTTTGCATAAGAAAAAGAAAGAAAGCAGTTGTGATAAGACTTCCCAAGCTGTCAATTGCAACAGATGATTATTTTTACAGTCTACTGATGTCATATATACCTTTTGAAAATGACGGTGATTTGTTAAGATCACCAGATGATAGTCTTGATGATAGTGCTAGAGATGCATTTTATGAAAGGAAAAGTAATATAGATATTAAGCATTTGCATTCTCATGCATTGATAGAGGAAATTGAAAATGCATTGAGATTTATTCACTATTCAAGAGTTGAATTGGCTTCAAGTTCCAATTTTGCTGATGATGAAATAAACAAAGAAAGAGTGCCAACATCTCTATACCATTAGACTCAGAACGTGTAGATTGTTTTGATGTCAATGACAACAATTCTGTGAATCACATTACAGACACCCAACATATACATGAATTGCAGGTGTGCTATCTTTCAAGAAATGAACTTGAATTGAAACTGGAAAAGTTAAAAGGTAGTCAAAGAAGTGTTATGAAAACTATAATGGATCATTACAAAAAGAGATTTAGTTCTCTGTTACTTTTTTAATTATTGATTGGCTTAATCATTGCACTAGCATGCAGTTAGGTAAATCCCCTGTATTAGTGTGCACCAACAGGAACAGCAGCTAGAAATGTACGTGGCAATACTTTACACAGTGCATTTCATCTTCATGTTCAACATGGTGGACAACCTACATTCTTTGAGTTAACGGGGAAATCTTTAAAGAAATTGCGCACATTATATCAAGGTATCCATACTCTGGTTATTGATGAAATTTCAATGGGAAGCTCTAGACAGTTTGAATTTGTCCATAAACGCCTCTGTAGTATTAAAGATAATACAGAATTTTTTGGTGGAATAAATGTCATCTTGGTTGGAGATCTTTTACAACTTCGGTCTGTAAAAGGACATTATGTATTTGAGAACAGATACCTTTGGTCGAATTTCAAAACTATTTTTAACAGAAAATGTTCGCCAAAATTGTAATAGTTCATTTGCTCGATTACTTAATAGAGCCAGGGTAGGGTTGCTGAAAAAAAGAGGATATTTCATTGTCAAAGACTCGAATTATTCATCCAATCCCATATAACATAACTACAGTTTTGCATCTATTTCCTACTTTAAGACAAGTTGTAGAACATAATGACAAGATGCAAAACTTGATCAGTGATGACGTAGTTAGAATTACTGCTATTCATTACTTTTCACAAAATGACTTACAAAGGAAGCACTCTTATGATGCACCAGAAGATTTAATTCCAAGTGATGATAGAAATGCTGGTGGTCTTTGTAATATCTTGCGTATTTCAAAATTTACAAGAGTGACGCTTATAAGAAATATTTACACTGAAAATGGGTTGGTAAATGGCGCGCTTGGATTTGTTCAAGAAATAATAAAAGATCCAAGTACTGGTTTAGTGAACACAATATACATAAAATTTGATGATGAAAGAATTGGTGGTGTTTTAAAGGTGTCTCACCAGTACAACGCTATAGCTATTCAACCACTCTGTCAAGAGTTTTATTATTCGGGTAGAATATTGATAAGGGAACAATTTCCGATAATACCAGCATGGGAAGCAACAATACATAAAGTTCAAGGTGCATCTTTAGACATAGCAGCAATATCAATAGGAAATGATATATTTGAAAGTGGCATGGCTTATGTAGCATTGAAAAGAGTGAAAACAATATCTGGTCTTTACCTGTTGGCTTTTAACCATCAAAAGATATGTCCGCCATTAAAACCACTGAGAGAATACAACAATTTGCATGAAAGAGAACAAAGATAGTTTATAGGATGTGACATGGATATAATTACTAATACAGTACAAGCTAGTATTCAAATTTTGTATACTTTGCAACACCATATCAATCAATTATTGTCTTAAATCTGCCATTCCCAAACACACTTTTACATGCAAATTTTCTTCTGCAAAGTTTAATCAAAAGAAATGTATATAAAAGCAAGAGTATCATTAATATCTTTTGGTAAAATAAAATCTTGCAATTTCATCCGAAGAAACATGTACATTTTGTATATAAAAATCAGAGTATCATTTTGCAATTAAAAATCTGTTAACATTTTGCATGCATGGATATTGATATTACCTACGGTATATTATTTTTTAACTAGGTAACTGTCATTTTATTTCTCATGAAAGTAAAAGATATTTCATATTTGTGTATTTTTTTGTAAATATATATTGATATATAGCGTTGATGTGAATGTTTCAGATCATACAAACTATCAGTGAAGTCAAGGCTAGTGCCCCGGGCACAAATGTTACTCTGAAAGCAATGGTCCTCTCAGTAGGAGACGTCAGTACTCAGTCTGCTGGACCTGAAAAGATGTCAGTTGTTCTGGGAGACACTTCTGGCTCGATCTCTGCTACAGTGTATGGATTGAAAAACACAAGCAAGTTTAAGAAAGAAACTGCAGTTTTACTGTTTAATGCATTGATGAAAGACAACTATTTGGCTGTTACTTCCGGGACAGAGGTAGCAAGGACACAAAGTTTTGAAGTACCAGATGCCATTATAAAGGAGACACCTGAACTATTTGGAAACAAGCAAGTCATGCTCCAGCCAATTTCATCTGCACTATCATCACCTGATACGTCATATGCATTAGTCAAAGGAAAAGTTGTCAAGGTTGGTACTAAAACATTCAAAACTATTTTAATGAAATATATATGTCAAAACTTATATCTGTTGTAAATACACTGTGCATTTAGCAGGATCAAGGATACATTCAATAAAGATACAGATAATGTTAGCACATATTGAATTATATTAACTACAGTACTATTGATTGAGCTTGTACTTTTCAGGTGTCCCCTGTTTCATCAAGAAGGGAAATCCCTTATCAGGAACTGAAGATAAGGGATGGTTCTGGAGCAGCTACTTTGGCTGTGTGGGAAGATGACGTACAACAATATTCTGTGGGTCAGCTGGTGCACTTTAAAAAATGCAGAGTGAGGCTATATCAAGGCAAAAAAAAAGACTGACCACTGTCAGAGATGGACAGAGTGAAGTAAATATCCTGATATATTGGGTGGTTAAGACAAATTAAAAATATATATATAAGATTTCGCAATAAAAAAGCAGAAGTCAATTATTAAGGTATCAAGTAATATATAGGATAACTATATTTTTAGTAGTAAATACATTTATCTTATAATGAAAACTAAAGGCAGCATTGGCCTGTGTATAACTATAACCTTTTTATATAATGTGTAAAGTAGTTTGCTTGTGTTTGGAAGAGCTAAGTTATCACACTAGTTACATGTTTTAAAAACACATGCATATTTTTTTTAAGATACTCCATCATGATGAAGAATTAGATGAACTGACAGAAAATAGTGAAGATGACAAGGATGAAGATTTTGAAGAGGAAGGAGTATTCAGTGGCACAATTACAGCATTATTTGATGTGGATCCATATCTGGCATGCCCCAAGCCATCGTGCCACAACAAGAAGTTAAACACAATATTGCAAGGAAACTACGTAATGTGCTGTCCCTCTTGCAATGACAAATTTGGGGCAAGTCACACCAACTGGTATGCGCGTGCCACAGTTCTTCTGGATTTGGGAACTTCTACAAAGAAACTTTCCATTTTTAAGCCAGAAATACAAAAGATATTTGTGGCTAAAAACAAACTACCAGATGTTGGTCTGGACAGAGATGACATCTATGAAAAGTTCTTCGCTCTTCTTCCTATTGAAGTCAGATGCAACATCCAAAGCAATGTCATGAGAAATGTTGTCTGCAAACGAACCAATTGAGACTGAAAAAGAAGAGAAAAACTGTTTTTCTTTCAAACAGTGCCAATTGTTCTAAAATCTTATTAGTTTAGTTTGTTTATTATACAAGTAGTTAGTGACAATTACAGTACACATTCAGTATTGATATATGTGTATCTTAGTATTTTACTATATTTCATAAATGTAAAATGTAGTAAGTGGCAACATTCAAATGTAGTAATGGCATTTGTTCCAAAATTTAGGTATATTAGTTTAATTCCATGCATGTAAAATGTAGTTAGTGGCAAAATTGATCTTCAGTATTGGCATTTTGTTCTTAAATCTGGGTATATTAGTTTATTTTCATACATGTAAAATGTAGTTAGTTGCAAAATAGATATTCAGTAAATTGCCATATATCCTGCAATCTAAGTAGTGTTAGTTTGATTCCATATGTGTAGTTATTAGGCATGTGTTCTTAAATAGAATTAGTTTATTTTATTTTTATACATGTTAGTGACAAATTAGATATGCATTATTAACATGTCTTAAATGGCTTTGAAAAACTTATGGATAAAAGAAAGAAGGTATTTTGTTAAAATGTTGTATCGGACATTTATCATAGTGTTTGATTTACAAATGAACTTAGGGTATAAAAATAGTGACCATTCAAAATGTAATAACTTACTAATAAATGCACTGAAACTTCAATGTTTTTTAGTTACTGGAAAAATACATATTAAATTCAGTATAGGCATTTGTTCCGAAATCTAGGTATATTAGTTTATTTCCATACAGGTAAAATGTAGTTAGTGGCAAAATTCATTTTCAGCATTGGCATTTGTTCCAAAATCTAAGTATATTGTTTTATTTTCAAAGGTTTAAACTAGCTATTATAAACGCGAATAATAAGTGGCAAAATAAATGTATATACCTGTATGGCATTTGTTCTGAAATCTAAGTACCAGGGGAAAGGGGGTTGGGTTAGTTTGTTAAGATACAAATACTATTGGTATTTGTTCCAATATCACAACATTTGTGTAATATGCATTTCTAATTAAAGTTGCTATCATTGATGTTTTGTTGTCTTTATCTTTCATACATATTGCCCGCCCAGGTATTGCTCTCCTTTTTTTTCGAAGGAGAGCAACTTGTTTGTACATTAAGACCAAAACTCGAGTTACATGTACATATTTACGTTCTTTAAGGTTACTGTCAACAAGTGAATCTAAAAATAATTGCATTTGCTAAAAGGTGTTGACCTCCTTTCCCTAGCTATATGCTTTCATTCAGTATTGCAATGTAAGATATCGGGTTTAAAAAAATAATACGAATGGAAGGAAGTAAATGGTAACAAGTAAAATGTTAATTTTCTATGCTTCAGAAATCACAAACTATTAATATTATTTACAGTTTTGCATGCTGATAATCATAATTGTTTTGAAGTAATTATGAAAAAAGTTTCGTTTTAAAAATCAATACTATCTTTTATTTCAGAATCATAGTTTGATGGTATTACTGTAAATATTAGTTTGTGATTTCTGAAGTATAGAAAATCACCAACTTATTTGCTATCATGCTTTCTTCCATCCGTAATACTAAAATAAAGCATATTCAGATATTGCGGCCACGCGACCTCTGCATTCCTTCGCGGGCTGGTAACTAGGGAAGGTTAGCACTAAAATCACAGGCAATTGTAATTATATGTACTTGTTAGTAACACGACCGTGAAGGAAAGCGATTATGTACATGTAACTGAAGTTTTTCTTAGTGTATAAAAACTGTTACACAATACTTTATCTGTACTTGAAATACATTTTCTTTTCTTATAAATACAAAAAAAAGGTTATCATAACAGGACGGGGGGGGGCAAACATGTCTTTTTGCCCCCCCATTTTCGCCGACTGAAATTTTCTTAAAAAGCTTATTTGAAAGAAAAAAGGGTCCTCCTACACATTTTTCGTACTTCATTCTAGAAAATTTTCCGCTGCGCGGCGCATTTCCTAAAAGGTTCAAGCACATAATGTCAAACCTTAAATTGTAAAAATTCAATATACACAAACTAGACTAAAAATGTCCATCAAGGGATTCTATGTACTATTTAAAAAAAATGTCTCTTAAAAGATCAATTTGTTTATATGTCTTAGCGAGACAATTAATTCATTTTTTTTTCTGTTACACAACAATGTACCGATGGTGTGAAGCCGGTATATTCAGATCGAGTAGGGTTCCATAATGTTATGACGACACAATTATCATTTCTAAATGCAGGTAGCTTTAAATCGAAAAATTACCATGTTAAGAACGCTTTATAATCATTAAACTTTATCGTAAAACTCATCTCAGCCATTCTAAATCGTAATTTTTTTCCCGGGGGAAACCCCCCGGACCCCCCTAACACCAAATTCTCGCGCCTTTGGGCGCTTGCAAATTCATCAAAATGCATCGTAAAACTCATCTAAGCCATTCTAACTTGTAATTTTTCCCGGGGGAGACCCCCGGACCCCCCAAACACCAAATTTCTCGCGCTTTCGGGCGATCGCAAAATCATCAAAATACATAAAACTCATCCCGGGGGTCACCCTCAGACCCCTAATAAAACACCCAAATCTTGCGCCTTCGACGCTCACACGCTAATTAGGCCAATTTGCGTATTCGTTAATTTCCTTTTAGCGACCCCACTGTCTATAAATGTGTACAAGGATTAAAAGTGATATATGAAAAAATGTACATAAAGCATATATTATATGGTTGGGAGTTGAATTAATCTCCTCCTGTAGGTGTGGCGGGGGGGGGGGGGGGTACAAAATATTGAGGACCTTTGCCCCCCCCCCCCCCCCCCCCCCCCCCATGACGTTTCATCTTCCTACGCCACTGCAAAATCAATACCAATGGCAGTTTCTGCTCCTGTTTAGTACTCAGCATACCGGAAGTGGAACGGCTATATCGCCCGTTGTTAGTATAATATAACTGGTTGGGGTGTGTTGTAAGAGTTTCACTATACAAGAAGACACAACACGAACATACCGCAGTCTCCCAAAACACGCACTTCGCACTTAACACAAGCTGCACACCGCATGCATGTGAGGCCGTCCATACATATACATAACCCGGGCTGCTAAAAGGATTTAATTACTCAAACAAATAAACAACTTTCAGTATCGTGTACATACAACTTAGTATCTTGTACGTACAACTTAATACCTTGTACATACAACTTAGTATCTTGTAAACTTAATATCTTGTACGTACAGACTAGTATTTTGTTAACACAACTTAGTATCTTGTACGTAAACCTTTTTATCTTGTATGTACAAGACAGTATCTTGTACGTACAACTTGTATCTTACACGTACAAGTTAGTATCTTGTTCGCACAACTTAGATTTAGTATCTTGTTTGTACAAGTTAGTTTCTTGTTTGTACAACTTATTATCCTGTACGTACATTATATCATCTTGTACGTACAACTTAGTATCATGTTCGTACAAGTTGAGTTGATCTGATATTTTCACTAATTGAAGATACTCTCTTTAGTACGACGGCGTATTAGGGCCACAATGTTTCATCTTAAACGTACATACAAGATATAATACTGTACGTAAAGTTAGTAACTTGTACGTACAAGTTAGTGTCTTTATGTACAACTTATTTTCTTGTACGTAAAACTTGATTTGATCTGCTGTTCGTCACCGAAGAAATTAATCAACTTCCTTATATTCTTTATAAGTAATAAGATATTCTGTCTACTTAGCATTGCTTCAAGCACTACCACGGGTTTATAAACTAATCTGAAAAATATAAATGTACATTAATTAGTACCTTATCTTTTTCACCATCGCAATTTGAAATTGCCGATTATCAGGTAAAACTGTAAAGTTATTTGCATTGTTTTGAAACTGGCGCTGTATAGTGGCATGCGAGGAAACTATTTAGTAGCTTGCACCGGCACTATATAGTAGCTTGAGAGGAAATCGTAAAGTAACTTGGGAGGACACTGTATAGTAGCTTCCAAGGATACTGTATAGTAGGTTGCGAGAATGCTATACGGTAGCTTGCGAGGATACTGTATAGTAGCTTGCGAGGATACTGTATAGTAGCTTGCGAGGATACTGTATAGTAGCTTGCCGAGGATACTGTATAGTAGCTTGCGAGGATACTGTATAGTAGGTTGCGAGAATGCTATACGGTAGCTTGCGAGGATACTGTATAGTAGCTTGCGAGGATACTGTATAGTAGCTTGCGAGGATACTGTATAGTAGCTTGCGAGGATACTGCATAGTAGCTTGCGAGGATACTGTATAGCAGCTTCCGAGGATACTGTGTAGTAGCTTTCGAGGATACTGTATAGTAGCTTGCGAGGATACTGTATAGTAGCTTGCGAGGATACTGTATAGTAGCTTGCGAGGATACTGTATAGTAGCTTGCGAGGATACTGTATAATAGCTTCCGAGGATACTGTATAGTAGCTTGCGAAGATACTGCATAGTAGCTTCCGAGGACACTGTATAGCAGCTTGCAAGGATAATGTATACTAGCTTGCAAAGATGAGGTCTAGTATCTAGGATAGCATATAGAAGGTTGCGATGATACTGTATAGTAGCTTGCGAGGATACTGTATATTAGCTTGCGAGGATGGATACTGTATTTTAGCTTGCGAGGTTACTGTATATAAGCATCCGAGGACACCGTAAAGTAGCTTGTACGGATGCTGTATAGTAGCTTTCGTGGATACTATATTGAAGCTTACAAGGATACTGTATAGTAGGTTGCGAGGATACTGTATAGTACCTGCAAGGACACTGTATAGTAGCTTGCGAGGATACTATAGAGTAGCTTGTGAGGATACGGTATAGCAGCTTGTGAGGATACTGATTGGTAGCTTTCAAGGATACTGTATCACAGGTGTTCGTTTCTAATATAAGTATAAGTATAATACTGGGTCAAGGTCTATAACTCGGCCGGCCATATAACACTACCCAATTTCAGAAAAAGTATGATTATTATCCAACCGTATAGGATATAATAATAGAAATACTCTCAATCGACAGCCAGATAATTTATCTTTAATTTGGTATATGATACAATATATATCATGCCGTATAAATGTCACTAGGTATCCAGAAACATCGGAAAACAGCCAGATTTCAACTGGTCGGACACTGTGGTGTCCTCCGATAAACACGCTAGGGCTCTAAATGGGTAGTTCAAAAACCACTGCATGTCAACACTTCAGCTTCATAGGAATTAAAGTTTGGTAAAAAACAAACTTACCGGTATGTTAGTGTTTATCTATGTACCATCCATTTGCGCAATACAGCCTTTTGAAATTTCCGATTGAAAAAATGTGTGTCTCTAGCCGTCATGTTGATATGTGTGTAGTACATTTGTTTTCTCGGCGTTGATTGGTCAATTAATTTTCGAGAGCCAATCAACGCCGACAAAACAAATCTACTGCACACATACTTACATGGCGGCTAGAGACATAATTTTTTTCAATCGGAAATTTCAAAGGGCTACGTTAGGCAAATGGATGGTATTTATCCAGGGATTTACTAACCGGTAAGTTTGTTTTCTACCAAACTTTCATTCTTATGACGCTGAAGTGTTGACATGCAGTGGTTTTTGAGCTACCCATTAGAGCCCTGGCGTGTTCATCGGAGGACACCACAGTGTCCGACCAGTTGAAATCTGGCTGTTTTCCGATGTTTTTGGATACCTAGTGACATTTATACGGCATGATATATATTGTATCATATACCAAAATAAAGATAAATTATCTGGCTGTCGATTGAGAGTATTCCTATTATTATATCCTATACGGTTGGTTAATAATCATACTTTTTCTGAAATTGGGTAGTGTTATATGGCCGGCCGAGTTATAGACCTTGACCCAGTATTATACTTATACTTATATTAGAAACGAACACCTGTGACTGTATAGTAGCTTGCGACGATGCTGTATAATAGGTTGCAAGTAATGTATAGCAGCTGAAAAGAGGGACTAACGAATGACTTATCTGAATACACTTCCACGACATTTGTGCTGAGATTATGAAGTACAAGGTCTTGTGTCGAGTCTGGACAGTTTTCCTATCCGAAATTGCATTACATGGCTGCAGGAGATGGCTACCATGTAATGATGCATAATTTCCAGTTTGTATATGGTGATATTCATACTTTACTGAACCCGAACAGTTGCAATATGTACTTTGTAGTTAAATAACAAGTCTCGTTTTCTTTTGGTGCTCGAAATGGCAAACCTGTAGTCATAAGATGCTCCAAGAACGGATATCCCAACATTACAAAAGTGATAAAATCAACTTTACAAGCATACTATATCAAAATTCCCTTTCAGTTCTAAACACATATGGAATTAATTTAGTCCTTGCTTCATTATTGGACATTTTAATGTTCTTTCCCCCATTCAGATTTCAGTATTGTGATTACTAATAGAAACGATTATCCGTGCACCTTAACAATGTTTCATAGATGTTGTCATACTTGACCAAAAGTTAGACGAGTCTTTGACTCATTTTTTCATCAAGCATAATTAAAGGACATATATATTCATGAGATTTTTAAATAGTCTTACATTAAACCCTCGTTTAGGACCACGTGCCCCTGTGACCCAGTCTTACAATGTAACAAGCCCCTGTGGTCTCGGTCATGTACTATCATATAGCTATGCACGGACTCGCGCACGTGCTCCAAACTGGTTAGTATTCTGGTTACTAACCTATGCGCGTGCGTTGTAATGGGTAATACATTTGGTATTAATTCCAATCAAACAAAGATGTTACATGTAG
Source organism: Argopecten irradians (assembly GCF_041381155.1). Classification (NCBI taxonomy): domain Eukaryota; kingdom Metazoa; phylum Mollusca; class Bivalvia; order Pectinida; family Pectinidae; genus Argopecten; species Argopecten irradians. The sequence goes on along the minus strand of NW_027188012.1, from coordinate 1,081 downwards.
CCTGATTTGGTACAAACGTTTACGAGTGGGGGTTGTCCAGTTCAGGAGTTGGTGTACATGCACACAGGTATGTGGTTTTTAAGATGTTATTCTTTATTTAAGATAATTATGTACAACCGATATGATCACTGGTTCGATATCCGTTAATGCACAATGTTACACATACTTCATTCTGAGTTATATGGATATATATACATATATACTGTATGACACGGAGTTACCTAAACGTTAATGGTGGCCAACGTAAGCAGTATTAATTCTAAAATGATGTGGATACACGGCAGTACCGGAGTCTATGGTGACTACATACACAGCAGAACCGGAGTCTATGGAGTCTATGGTGGCTACATAATCAGTATTATTCTAAAATGATGTGGATACACGGGAGTACCGGAGTCTATGGTGGCTACATAATCAGTAATATTCTAAAATGATGTGGATACATGGCAGTACCGGAGTCTATGGTGGCTACATAATCAGTATTAATTCTAAAATGATGTGATACACGGCAGTACCGGAGTCTATGGTAGCTACATAATCAGTATTATTCTAAACTGATGTGGATACACGGCAGTACCGGAGTCTATGGTGGCTACATAATCAGTATTAATTCTAAAATGATGTGATACACGGCAGTACCGGAGTCTATGGTGGCTACATAATCAGTATTAATTCTACAATGATGTGGATACACGGCAGTACCGGAGTCTATGGTGGCTACATAATCAGTATTATTCTAAAATGATGTGGATACACGGCAGTACCGGAGTCTATGGTGGCTACATAATCAGTATTAATTCTAAAATGATGTAATACACGGCAGTACCGGAGTCTATGGTAGCTACATAATCAGTATTATTCTAAACTGATGTGGATACACGGCAGTACCGGAGTCTATGGTAGCTACATAATCAGTATTATTCTAAAATGATGTGGATACACGGCAGTACCGGAGTCCATGGTGGCTACATAATCGGTATTAATTCTAAAATGATGTGATACACGGCAGTACCGGAGTCTATGGTGGCTACATAATCAGTATTGATTCTAAAATGATGTGGATACACGGCAGTACCGGAGT
>NW_027188011.1:0-51621 GCF_041381155.1 Argopecten irradians | reverse complement strand
AAACATTTAGCTTATTTAATATATTTATATGCCGGGTTTAGAAACAGCATTTTTATTTTACTTTTGAACTGCAATATTTAAGAAGAAAAAAAGTCATTAGAACGTTTTCTTTGAGACGTTAAATTTGTCAAAAAAAAACAACATTGGTTAGCTGTGTGATGTTATTTCCTTAAAGATAACATTATCTTTGTCAATTACACGAATATCCATACGTTATAAGACAATGAATTTTTAAATATTGCTTACGTTTGCCACATGTGTTGTCAAAATAGTGAAATTCCGTTCATACTCGCTTACTGTCCGCCATTACACACAGTGGTCAGATGTCTTGCATGGCGAACCCTTTCCATTGTTAGTGTAGTAAAGAATTTTTAGTCTAAAACTGCCCTGCTGGTAGGGCGTTAGAATTGTACCTGCTGCCCCTAGTTCATGATCGTAAAAGGCGACTAAACTTAGGATCTTTTTCTTTTCTATTCTTCCTACCTGACTTTATCTTTTCCTAATGCCTCCCTTGGCACCGCCTCACTTTTGGCCTTGAGATGATCGTTAGCCCTGTGAGGAAGGTTCTGGGTTCTCTCCCCTGACCGAGACAGATCAAAGTCTATAAAAGTGGTAGTTTCTGCTCCTGCTTATCGAGCAGCATACGGGGAGTGGGACGACTGGTTCGTCCGTTGTCAGTATAATGTGACCGGGTGGGGTGGGTTGTTTGGTGACTTCTGCGGCATGTTCCACTATACAAGAAGAAGGGTAGTTTGTTTACTATCCCTGTGTACGACGATTATGTATTTATTGACAAATTTGTTTATATATAAATTCAGTGATGTTACGTCTGTGGACGAATTCAAGGAACGTTCGGTCGGGGGTACAGAGGAGGCACTTCATGAAATGATTCAACTCAGGAGTAATACAGGAAGGGTAATACCAATAGCAACGCAAGTAAAGGGTATTCTTACTACCGAGGCTTACAAAACAAACTTTTCATATCCATTGAGCGTGGACATGGTGGAACTCGTACAGGAATACAGACGTACTGGATATGTTAACCAGGAAGCAACCCGTTTAGACAGCAGTACCTTCATAACCCGACCAAAACCTGTCGTATGTACACCAGAAAGAGGATACCAAATTACACCAAGGATGTGTTTTTGTTGTTTGTTGTGAAATCAAAGTGTGATCATTTACAACAACGGATCGCGATTCGACAAACATGGGGTAATGAACATAATTTAAGAGGTGTAAGCATCAAAACAGTATTTGTATTAGGTACTCCTGTAAATGGCTCTCTTCATTTTATTAGGAACGAAATCAAACGATATAACGATATCATTTTAATGGATTTTCACGATACGTATTTTAATAATACATTGAAAACTTCTACAGCATTTAACTGGATATCTGAATTCTGTCCATACGCTCGCTTTATCGTATTGATAGATGATGACTTCTTCGTTTCACTGAATACTCTAATTTCCTATTTATATACATTACTAGTTGATAACCGTAAATATTTATATATGGGGCGACTATACGAAGGCTACGAACCCCATCGAAACGCTTCTAGTAAATGGTATGTACCCGTGTCGGAGTATCCCTGGCCAAAATATCCGCCATTTATAGCCGCTGGGACTGTCATTATGACGATGGATTTCGTGTCGGACGTGCGGACGGCTATGCAATACACTAAACCTTTCCGTCTGGACGATGTCTATCTAGCTATTGTAGAATATAAACTTGGAGTAACGCCTATCCACAATGCTGATATATACGAGTAACCCTACATTAAACAAAAACTGTATAGCTTCACATGGATACACATCGGAGGGACTGACTTTAAGATGGAGCTTTTCACAAGCGTTTTGTAAAACGAGTCTTTAAAAGAGCAGTGAATAAATAAAAAAAGAAATATCCACTTTAAGGGACATCCACTGTCAAAGGCATTTTTATATTTGATAGCTCTAAAATATCCTCTTTAGTGGTACATTGAGATGGCTAAATTAACCACACTGTTAGAGGCAAATGTACATTGATTCTTTTAGGGGTACGTTGATGGCTAAAACCCATTTTAGAGGCAAATTGTACATTGATAGATAATTATTCTGTTTTAGGGGTACATTGATGGCTAAATAACCCACTTATTTTAGCGGTAAGTGTACATTGATAGATAAATCATTCTGTTTTAGGGGTACATTGATGGCTTAATAAACCACTTTTAGAAGCAAATGTACATTGATAGATAAAATATACTCTTTTAGGGGTACATTGATGGCTAAATAACCCACTTTTAGCTAACTATTCACTTTAAAGGTAATTTTTTCATACATTGATTTTTAAAAGATTTTTATATTTTTTTTTAAAATAATAGATGTTAATGAAGATGTCCTTGTAATGTTGTTTTTATGCCGGATGTTTCATATTGTAGAGTCGGTTAATTGGTTGGGCTTTCCGACATTGCATCACTTAAGTTTTTAACGACGGTCTCCCCTTTTAAAGACGCATTATACGTAACTTTTCAGTGTTTTTTCATGATACATTTATTTACAAGAACATCACGTTCTCTCTGCATAAAAAGTCAGGTAAGATGTTACAGAGACCAACTGTGAATTTTCGCGAAACATTTCAGTTCATTTAAGGACGGCCTCCCCTTTTAACATTTCCGTTCATTTTATCGACGGCCTACCCGAACATTTTAGTTTCATTTAAGGACGACTTCCCACATTTTAACCCACAGTTCATTTAAGGACGGCTTCCCCTGTTTAGTTTTCTTGTAATTTTCACTGAACGATGGATTTCGTGTCGACGTTCGGACGGCTATGCAGTACACTAAACCTTTCAGGACGATGTCTATCTAGCTATTGTAGAATAAAACTTGGAGTAAAACGGCTATCCACAATGCTGTTATATACGAGTACCCTACCCTACATTAAACAAAAACTGTGTTCACATTTACACATCGGAGGGACTGACTTAAGATGAGCTTTCACAAGCGTTTTGTAAAACGAGTCTTTAAAAGAGCAGTGAATACATAAAAAAGAAATATCCACTTTAAGGGACATACACTGTCAAAGGCATTTTTATATTTGATAGCTCTAAAGTATCCTCTTTAGTGGTACATTGATGGCTAAATTAACCACATTGTTAGAGGCAAATGTACATTGATTCTTTTAGGGGTACATTGATGGCTAAATAATCAATATAACCCATTTAAGAGGCAAATGTACATTGATAGATAATTATTCTGTTTTAGGGGTACATTGATGGCTAAATAACCCAACTTTTAGCGGTAAGTGTACATTTGATAAGATAATCATTCTGTTTTAGGGGTACATTGATGGCTTAATAAACCACTTTTAGAAGCAAATGTACATTGATAGATAAATATACTCTTTTAGGGGGTACATTGATGGCTAAATAACCCACATTTAGCTAACTATTCACTTTAAAGGTAATTTTCATTACATTGATTTTTAAAAGATTTTATTTTTTTTTAAAATAAATTGATGTTTAATGAAGATGTCCTTGTAATGTTGTTTTTATGCCGGATTTTCCATATTGTAGAGTCGGGTTCAATTGGTTGGGCTTTCCGACATTGCATCACTTTCAGTTTTTAAGGACGGTCTCCCCCCTTTTAAAGACCGCATTATACGTAACTTTTCAGTGTTTTTTATGATACAATTTATTTACAAGAACATCACGTTTCTACTCTGCATAAAAGTCAGGTAAGATGTTACAGAGACCAACTGTGAAGTTTCGCAAAACATTTCAGTTCATTTAAGGACGGCCTCTCCTTTTAAACATTTCCGTTCATTTATCGACGGCCTACCCTTTTAACATTTTAGTTCATTTAAGGACGACTTCCCCTTTTAACATTTTCAGTTCTTTTTCCCCTGTTTAAAAGTTGTATTTCTTAATGCGTATGAAATTGAACAAACGTGTCTTGAATACAAAATTGAGGGAAATCCTTGTTTAATATAAAACGACTGACGGACGATAATACTATGCAAATGAGGCTGCAATGGTTTGGGTTGTCGAAGTTTCGCGCATGCGCATTGCTGCATACTAAGCGTAAAACAAAACAACATGGCTGATCGAAAGCGTGTTAGAAAAAAAAACTGTGTCTGAATCGGGAACAAAGAGGAGGAAATTGGAATGGAGTCGGCAGCATCGAAGGATATCTTTAGGGATTGAACTTGAGCGGTGGAATGCTGCAAAAGTAGAGATCGAAGCCGCATCTGATGCAGAGCTTGCCAAGACTCTGTTGGACTCGTGGTAAGTAAGATTTCAACACATGTCAGTGTCAGATTAACTACATATTTACACTATGTTTGATGTACTATGCTAGCGAGCGTTTTTTAATAATATGAAGTGTTTTAGATTATATGACATGTGTAAAACGATCCTTCAGACTTCGATTTGACTCATTTTTTTACGCAGACGAACTCGATAAAAATAGGTCTGAACAGTTTACGATCGCTAAAAGGGGCCTCATAAGGGGTAATGAAATGTAATTATACTAACTCTAATTTATAAATAATCACGCATGTGTAATTTCCGTTTGCTGTACACACAATACCTGTGACAGCAATATGTGTAACATATATTATTTATATTATTATGAAACTTCTCTCAGCCGCCCGTGACGTTAGGTATTTCTATTAGTTGTTATTGTTTTTATACTAGACCTTCTATTTTTCAATTACATTAATTTCGTCGGGGGAATGAAAGATTTTTTGCAAAGCGTGTGAATCCGCTTAGCGATTATTATAAAGAAGTAAAAAAATATTGTTTTAATTAATTATGGAATGCTGTTATACTTGATTTACATGTTACTGATACATGTAAGTGTAAGGAAATACTGATTATGTAATTTCAGCAACTTTTTAGTAAATATTTTTGTTATAGGTATAGCAATAAACAAACAGCCCGCATCCAAAACCCAGTCTTAGAAGCTGCATCATCCACACCTGTCGGCTCTGGAGCTGTATTTTCAACTCCAGCAGTACCTGGATCAAAGCTGGTAGTTCCAGATATATCTGATATTGAGTAAGTATAATGTACATGTTTTATAGAATTATACGAAATTATTACTTCAAATTATTCTGGATGTTGTTATATTGATGATTATTTTCCAGAAATATTTTATGCTACGTAATTAATTTTATGATAATTACAACTATATTATGATATACATGTGTTATCAACTAGGATTACATATCATTGTTTATTATCTTGATGCCAACGGGTTTTTTATTGATAAGTGGTGCTATCTTTTTAGAGGGAGTGTCAAATCTTCTTGTGAGATATCTGGGGTTGAGGAATTGTCAACTGACAGTGAAGAGCCAACACATAAGAGCTTGTTAACACGCTATGAAGAGAAGGCAGCAAAAGCAGAGTCATCTTTTATAAGGTATCTACTTGTAGTTACATTTCTTTGTCACAATAATAAATATGTATATATTATTATACCAAACAGAAATGAATCTGTACTGATATAACTTACATCCAAAACATTAGCCATTATGGCATCATTCTGTTGACATGGAGATGTAGACTGTTCGTGATCACCAGTGTAACATTTTATGGATAATCATCATTGCTAACAAGTTAAAAGTAATGCATAGTCTTCATTATGATGAAAAATGTATTGAGAAATATTAATTATATGTTATTTACCAGGTTTTCATTCTCCGAAGATGATGAGGCATTGAGAAATGATGATACATACAGCCCTGCTGAAAGTGACATCGATGATGATTGTGATGATGATTTAGAGTTTGAAATGTCTTTATGGTAAGAATAATAATCTTTATACTTTTGCCAATAAAGGATTTCTAGCAGAAAGAATTTTTTTATGAAAAAAGTTTTAATTTCAACAAAAATTAGAGTTAATTTGAATATTGATACTGATATACAGAAATATGTATTTTTGCAGAAACAAATATGAACATTCCACTTTCAGACCACTAATTTTACCAAAATCTTTACACATGTATTGCAGTAATGGTGATGAATTATATAGCCATTTGGAAACTCAGGTAATGGCAGATGATCTCCTTGACTTTGATATTCCTAATGAGGAGGAGGGAGAGGAGAAAGAAGAGGAGGAGGAGGAGGAAGACATTGAAGACCTTTCTGGTGATGAGGTGGATGTAGTTCAGGAGAAAAAGTCCATTTGCTATGAATCCTCACTGAAAAAACTTGCCCATCTACGGATTCCTACTGTTTGCCAGAAAAAAAAACTGTGATGGGAAAATTTCCATCAGCTTTAGATATGTTGGAAGTGCTGTTCAACTTGTTTGGGTAAGTTTCTACCGACGACTGTTTTCATTTCAACTTGTATGTATGGCAAGAATGACTTTAGGGCATATGGTTCTAATATTGGACTAGAGAGAGGTGACGGTGGCTGAGTGGTTAGATGTCTCGACATTTTACCACACGGCCTCCAGCTCTGGGATGCTGGTTCAAATTCCATTTGGGGCAGTTGCCAGGTACAGACGGCTAGTTGGTTGGTTTTTTTTTCCGGGTACTATGGCTTTCTTCCACCAACAAACCTGGCACGTCCTTACATGACCTTGACTGTAATAGGACATTAAACTAATAAAACCAAACTATTGGACTAGTGATAAATGCTTGATAATAACTGACTTATACCTTCTTTCAAGCCAGGCCAATGTCAGAATTCTAAATACAATAATTGGACGACTCCACAGAAAAAATACCTATAGCTAGTAGTACAAAAAATGTATAATGAACGAGCTACCCAATTTTCAATATGTAAGTGAAATAAGTGAATCAGCTTTTAAATCTCCTTTCTTTTCTCTTTTAGACTGCTATTGTTTGTTGTTTATGTATTCATTTATGAGAATGCTATATTTCATACAAGTATGATTTGTTTTCATTAGATATGCACTGGAGGACACACGGTGTACACATGGAACTCCCAGCCAAAAATTAAAAGAATGTTTTCGGGGAATTTACTGATGTCAGCAGTCATTCTTATTAGTGGCAACAACTTCCAGAAGATTTCTCTTATGGCCAAATTCCTGAACCTAGGGATGATTTCATCCACAACCCATCATCGAATTCAAAGGTTATTTACTGCCCCAGTCATCAATAGCAGTTACCAACAAATGATGATGGCGATTTTACAAAGACACAGAGGAAAGGAAATCATCATTGCAGGTAATTATTTCTTATAACAGAAACATATGAAATATATGATATTGTTTTGAATGCAAGATTCTTTGAGGAAACCACCGAAAGGTATTCTGTGAATTGTTCGTAATCAAAGAATAAACTCCTTTTGAAAGCTACATAATATATACACTGTATTCTATTATATTATGTTATGAAAGTAAGTAAAAACATTCATGCCTATTGATTAGTAATTATAAGTTTAAAGTTGAGACTTCCAAAAAAACCCAAGCAGATCATATTTAAGTTCTCCGTTTCTTTTGTTTGTGTATATTAAATGGGGCAGACGTGTGGTCATCCTTTTTTCTATCTATAACTTGATGATAAATGTTTCTCTTTTTCTATATTATGTTTTATGTTTGTAGGGGATGGTCGTAATGATAGTCCTGGTCATTCGGCTATGTACTGCACGTATTCTTTTATGGAATATGAAACCAAGGACATAATCAGCAGTGTCATCATAGACAAAAGAATGACACAGCTAAACTCTACTGCAATGGAGAAGGAGGGTTTCATAAGGGCTTTGCAGTACCTTCTGGAAAATGATATAGATGTGAAAGAGGTTTGCACAGATGCACACCCCCAGATCACAGCTCTACTGCGTATGTATTTTGTTCTTTCATAAACCATTTAATTTATTAAGTGAAATGTATTCGTATTTATAATTGATCAGAGTAGTAGTAAATTAATGATCATCGGTTAAAGGTCTATCTCTGTTGACTCCTATAATTCTTCACCATGTTACTAAACATATTTATTACATGGCTGTTTGCAAAACATAAAACAGCAATAAACCATGAACTTCCTATTGATATTTATAACCCAGTACAGATAAAGTATGAGTTCCACATATCAATATAATAATCATACAGAAATACTATACTTTCTCATACTTCTCATACTGATTGTGTAAAATAATTACATGATTCATTATGGTTTCAGGTGAAAGATATCCTCAAATCTGTCATAGTTATGACACTTGGCATGGTGCAAAAAACATTGGAAAGAAAATAAATGCAGTAAGTTTGAAATATTTGCAGCCATGAATAGTTTTGTGTTTACATCTGTACAAGAAATACATTACAAATAATTGCATTATTAGTCATTGAGATGATCTAAATCCAAGATGGCTGCCTGTCGGCAATCTTGAAGACTTATTGTTTCCAAAATGCACTATCTGCATCCTTACTAGGGAAAGCAATATTAACTGTTTGTTATTACTGTTTCTAAATGTGCTATCTAAGAAATTTCATATGTAGGTTTCTCTTTGTCTTCACAGGTTGCATCAGAAAACAGAAATAAAATGCTAAGACCATGGGCTTCAGACATAATCAACCATTTCTGGTACTGCAGTCGAAAAGCTGAAGGCAGCGAGATGGCTCTTATAGTAAGTATATAGAGATAAAAAAGGTTTACCATTCTTTTCATGTGGTAAAGGTGTTCTGAAATGAAAACAAGAAAGCAAAAGCATGTCAATAATATGTTTCATGCGATTTCTTCTTGTTTTAGCCTTGTTGCACGCTAGGAATGGTTATACAATGTTCAAATACATAACCTAACTTTCATTCAAAGTGCAAGATGTAACAATGGATGGATTTTTAGTGACCCCTTTGTCAATTACAAAGAAGCCAAGACAGTTGATTATAAGTATTATAAGTCCAGTGTTGTATTGGGTTAGTATTATCAGCATTGGTCAAATTTATGACAATGCCCATGATAAATGAATGCAGTATTGCCTAATATCTGTCCTTTGTCTCTCAACATTTAAACTAGCCATAATATTTCACCTCCTGTGTTATTATTTAGGCTAGATGGAGAGGGATATTGCACCATACTACCAATGTACATGAATGGGTGAGTGGAGATGGGGCAGGACCAGCTGCCTGTGAACATGACCCAATAGACCAGGAGGAGCATGAAGACAAATGGTTAGAGCCAGGCTCTGATGCCCACTCTGCCCTTGGAAAATTGGTCTTAGACACCAGACTTCTCCACAAAATGAAGTTCTTTGTGAACTTTAGGTAAGGCTGAGTAGTTCACATTGTAATACCTATCACAAGAGTTAATCATTTTGTCCATCTTGTATTCAATCAGTCCTACACATGACTAGCTTGTCAAGATTTAGTAGAATCATGGTTGTAATGCAAATCTTCACATGATACATTAATTTCACATCAATTTATTGGTAAGAGTAGAATTTAGGGCAGTACGTTTCAAATAATTATGGCAATGATATGTTTCCCTCATAATTTTTCAGGCACACAGGCGAATTAGAGAGCTTCCATGAGCAAATTCTGATGTATGCTGCCAAAAGATTTGCTTATGTGTAAGTATTATTTCTTTAGATATATTGATTCAATATGTGTTTTCATCTGATTTATTTTGTTACTAGAGTATCAGATGCACATTCATTGTCTGTGTCAGTCTTTATATTATCCATTTTCTTTCAAAATATTCTTTAAAAACATATTAGCCTTTTGATTTGTTTTGTGGTTTGCAGATGTATATGTACAATATAGGTTTTATTTTTTTTCAAAGATCTGTGTACCTAACAAAGTAAGATTTTAGAACTTTACTTATTTTAGGATGAATGTAGAACGTACATAATACAATATAGATTTTGAATTTATTGTGAGCATCTGTTTTTTAGATTCCCAATGTACAGAGCTAGGAACCAGCTTGCTGTCTTGGATTACCAACACCACAAGGACAGACAAGCTGTTGCTACCAAAGAGGGGGAAACCAGGTATGCAATCTCAATTAGCTAAGTCAGATGTAATGACGTCGAGGAAGAGGTACCATTCCAACTTATATAAATTGATAAAGTCAGATGAAAAAGAATATTATAAGCTCAATGATTACATGTCAGTTGTTACAAGATCTTCAGATATAAAGTTTGTATTGTGTTTGATAAACATATTTCTTGTTTTAGATATGTGCGGAAATACTCCAAGAGAAGTAAGAACTGGACTGCGGTTGCAGTAAAAGAGAGAAAGAACTATAACTACATTCCAGGCCTTCTTTCTGAAGTTGTTCGTGCCCTGAAGGAACACCAAGGTCCCTTACCCAAGAGGTTTCCTTTGGAGGAGGATGATCCAAGATGCATTAGGAAGACAATAGCTGCTGTCTCCCCAGAATCTACAAAGGTCTTAGTAGAAAGGAAGCTTTCTCGATTCCAAGACCAATGACTTTGTAATTGTGATTTCAACCAATTATGTCATGTCATTCCACTCCCGGGCCTTTGTTCAAATGTGTTTGGTGTTGGATAAATATTTTGGCATTTCACTTGTGTATTATGACTGTTCGGTCTTTTGATTGGTTGAAATTTTAACTGTGACTCAAAACTACTGTTTATCCATGTCACCACACATATCATGATGTTATCAATAACCTATTGACGTCATACTGCTGTATTCTGACTTGTGCTTGCAAAACAAACCACTGTTAAACCAGATGGATGGTGGTGTCAAAGTCCTTGCTGCTTTCACATACATAGCATAATGACTCAAAATATATATTTGTCATTTGATGAGCGTTCTGTTTTGCCGTACGAGGATTGACCCTTTCTATGATTTTGTTACCTATCCTGTACTTACTTGGTTTTATGGTTCAGTGATTGTTGGTAGGAAGATCATGTTTATTATGTGATATATTGATATTATACCATTTATTTCATATATGTGAAAAGGTGGTCCCTGATACAGATGCATGTATTGAAGGTATATTTCGTTGGTGCTAATAATCAGTTTATTGCTTTTATAGAATGTACAATTGATACACTCTGCCAAGACATCTGTCAAGTAATAAAACAGTATATCATCGTACAAATGATGTTTCTTGATTTCTTCTTGCAGTGTTTTTAGTAATTTTGAAACTTCTTTTCTGAATAAGACATGATTAATAATGAAAAATAGAATGTCAGAAATTTATATCTTTATCTTTTTGACTGGAAATATTGTTGACCTAAATCCATTATGTTTGTTTTGGTCGTCGTTGTGTCGTTTACAGTACATGAAACTTCCCTAGATCTACCAGGAATTACCAATAATGACGATTTGATACCAAGATAGTCTTCACACATAATGTTCAGTATTTATTTCTATGGGTAAAGATGGAAGTTGGAGGCATCGTAAGAGAGAAGAAAGAGATCATGGATCCTTCACACAGAACTATAACATTTGCACCCTCCTCTTCCATTTCATTATCAAGTCACTAAGGCTGCTGGTTATTGAAAACAAAATTTGAACACACTCAGAAGTCATTATATAAGTATGGTATGGACAAAGTATTTTTTATGCTTTTTATAAACCATTACCGTATTTCACTGCAAGTAAGACTCCCCACACAGATAGGTAATAAAGGTCAAAAGGGGGGGGGGGGGGGGGTCTTCTTTGCGGACAGCCCGCCTGATAACATCGATCTATAAGGTCGCCATCTTGGATTTTTCAATGCCTTGTCATTGTTGTAACAGTCTGAAAATGTGTAAAAATAGGTTGGAGTCTTATTTGCCGTAGGGGGTTTATTTGCTGTGAAGTACGGTATAAGAAACAATTTAAACATGACAGGCTGGGTAGACAAAAAACCACCATATAAGCTCACTTGCCATTCCATGTGGACATGTGAGATAATGAAAAATAACACTTTATATATATTCACTTTTCCTTATATGAGTTTATTATGTTTTGCCCAATGTACTCTACATTACAAACATTTTGACACATTCATTCTAATCTACTGGCTTTGCTCTCTAAAATAAAAATGTTGCCTTTCACATAAGTATAGTTAGATATCATGATATGTAAAACTATCTTTGAGACCTGTGTGATTCTGTCTTAATTTTTGTTTCTTTAGAAGAGATTGAAGTTAAACACTATATATATAACTTGCAACCATGCAATGCACAAAAATATACAACCAACACAAAGTAAAAAGGAAAGATAGATGTGACTGAAGTTCATAAAATATGAACACATGAAATATAGTCCTATATATCCTTACACCTGAAAATGTATAACTTACACCAAATAACACAAAAATCTCTCTCTCTCTCTTGCCTTATCAAGTTCATACAATAATGTTTGTGGGGAAGATGTCCGGCCTACTACATATATTTGTTTCTATGACCTGATTCACATTGTCAAGTAAAAATTAACCAAATAAAACTAACTACACAAAACGTCCTGGCTGGAAACCTGTGTATGTATTTGTCGAGGAAGGAAATTTATTCCTGATTTTCCTTATCACACAACTTGGTATCACTTTTCTTTTGCCCTGGCCTAGTCTTCCATGGCGCCACAAAGTGAAGTTTCTATAAGCTGAATGGCGCATAGATTTATTGTAATTGTCCACCCTTTCCCTCGCCCTTCCTAGCATATCTCTGTGGTACCTGTGTCCTAACGCCAAGACCTGTGGGTCAAGTACCAGAGTCTCTAATTCCTGAAAGTAAATGTGTTACATCATATTACATATAATATACACCACATATAAATATAGAAACATACAGTAATACACTGCAAGGAATACCGAAGATATCAGATGAAATTTGATCTACAGAATATACTTTATTATTTCAAGGATTATAATATTATGTACATACTAACATACATGACTTAGGCTATTTTTTATATAAATCACAATCATAAACAGTATGTATTACTAAAATAAAATATACAATTACCAATCGCTGTGAAACACAGTTCCTTGGTAGGCAGCTGCAGCATTTCCGCTCTAAGTCTGTAGGCATTTCTATGCAATTGGTGCAGGTACACCAGGCAGGGGTTGTTAATGTAACACCAGGTTCTCTCTCTGGATCTCCTCCTCCCGCTGCTCCCTCGCACAGGTCAAAAACGAGACCTGGCTCCCTATCAGTTAGCTGCTGCACAAGGGCTCTAAGTGTTCCTACTGGAACAGTTTGTATCAGGTCCTAAAACAATGAAATCAAGAACAAAATTAGAAATATACCAAAACAATGATACAACAATTATAACAGTAACTCATCTAACCAAGCTATAGATAATATTTCCAACTAAATTATTGCAATTCTGTATCTGTATGGGTTACACCGCTATATCCCAAAATTGGTAATCTTATACTTGTAGCGGGTGAGAGAGAGCGCAGGAGGTGTTTTAGTTGCGTGTTTTGAGTGCTGATCGTATTTAATAGAATGCCAAACATGAATAATAAATAATAGCAAAATATTTATATAAACTAATTTATGATCAAACTGAAACTGCTCCTATGTAACGTTACATGTATATTCATACATACTCGAGTTTGACGTCTCCTCTCCTCTCTCATTTGGTTCACTCGTTCCCTGTCTGATAGTTCTGGCTGATCAGGAACAACTGGGGCACTTCTACCTCTCCCCCTCCCTCGCCGTTGTCCTGATCCTCTGGCTCCTCGACCTCTTGAACGACGTCCTCTTCCTCTCCCCCTCCCACGCATAGACCTACCCTGAGCTCGCGATCGTTGCTCTTGAAGACTCAAATCTACAGATCTAGATGATTCGAGATCAACCTGTGTTATAAATAATAATAGAAAAAAATTAATGTAGGATAAGTCGATTACCAACGGATATAATTAACCAAACAAGATATATATTCAATAGATTTCGGACAACACAATAAATCGAGATCGTAAATTTGTTTACGAAATCTGATAGAAAAACGTGTTTACGGTTTCCCCTTCGATGGGGCCCCTTTTATAATGTACCATCTTTAACCAGCGATAGCGTACGTTTCTGCGTTATACGATCCACTATATCATATTTTATCTACTCGTCTATATATTAAAGAATGTGGTGCTTGCTTTGATGGTTGCTGTCGCTTTAGTAGTTATCTTGATTTTTAACTTACTTACCGTGCCAGGACTGTCACTGCTCTCCGACATTTTGTTGCGCGCTTTCGTTTGTTGATACGGCCTCATTTTGGGAAAAATGACGTCATTGGTCTATGTAAAGCTCGACTTCGCTCTATTTTTAGAGGAGTATTTTCCTGGTCAAGCTGGACAACTGACCATCTATATTCTTCGCAGCGTGCATTAAAAATGATCTGAAGATTAAACCTATGTACAGGACAAATTTTAATTTCGTTGCTTTTATATTTCATTGGGCGAAACCTACCTTTAAAGGTAGGTTTCGCTCAAGCAAATAAATATTTTTTTGTAAAACCGGACAAATAGGAGAAAAGACGAAAAATCATATTAAAAGTACCTCAATTTAATTTCTTAATGCGTATGAAATTGAACAAACGTGTCTTGAATACAAAATTGAGGGAAATCCTTGTTTAATATAAAACGACTGACGGACGATATACTATGCAAATGAGGCTGCAATGGTTTGGGTTGTCGAAGTTTCGCGCATGCGCATTGCTGCATACTAAGCGTAAACAAAACAACATGGCTGATCGAAAGCGTGTTAGAAAAAAAACTGTGTCTGAATCGGGAACAAAGAGGAGGAAATTGGAATGGAGTCGGCAGCATCGAAGGATATCTTTAGGGATTGAACTTGAGCGGTGGAATGCTGCAAAAGTAGAGATCGAAGCCGCATCTGATGCAGAGCTTGCCAAGACTCTGTTGGACTCGTGGTAAGTAAGATTTCAACACATGTCAGTGTCAGATTAACTACATATTTACACTATGTTTGATGTACTATGCTAGCGAGCGTTTTTTAATAATATGAAGTGTTTTAGATTATATGACATGTGTAAAACGATCCTTCAGACTTCGATTTGACTCATTTTTTTACGCAGACGAACTCGATAAAATAGGTCTGAACAGTTTACGATCGCTAAAAGGGGCCTCATAAGGGGTAATGAAATGTAATTATACTAACTCTAATTTATAAATAATCACGCATGTGTAATTTCCGTTTGCTGTACACACAATACCTGTGACAGCAATATGTGTAACATATATTATTTATATTATTATGAAACTTCTCTCAGCCGCCCGTGACGTTAGGTATTTCTATTAGTTGTTATTGTTTTTATACTAGACCTTCTATTTTTCAATTACATTAATTTCGTCGGGGGAATGAAAGATTTTTTGCAAAGCGTGTGAATCCGCTTAGCGATTATTATAAAGTAGTAAAAAAATATTGTTTTAATTAATTATGGAATGCTGTTATACTTGATTTACATGTTACTGATACATGTAAGTGTAAGGAAATACTGATTATGTAATTTCAGCAACTTTTTAGTAAATATTTTTGTTATAGGTATAGCAATAAACAAACAGCCCGCATCCAAAACCCAGTCTTAGAAGCTGCATCATCCACACCTGTCGGCTCTGGAGCTGTATTTTCAACTCCAGCAGTACCTGGATCAAAGCTGGTAGTTCCAGATATATCTGATATTGAGTAAGTATAATGTACATGTTTTATAGAATTATACGAAATTATTACTTCAAATTATTCTGGATGTTGTTATATTGATGATTATTTTCCAGAAATATTTTATGCTACGTAATTAATTTTATGATAATTACAACTATATTATGATATACATGTGTTATCAACTAGGATTACATATCATTGTTTATTATCTTGATGCCAACGGGTTTTTTATTGATAAGTGGTGCTATCTTTTTAGAGGGAGTGTCAAATCTTCTTGTGAGATATCTGGGGTTGAGGAATTGTCAACTGACAGTGAAGAGCCAACACATAAGAGCTTGTTAACACGCTATGAAGAGAAGGCAGCAAAAGCAGAGTCATCTTTTATAAGGTATCTACTTGTAGTTACATTTCTTTGTCACAATAATAAATATGTATATATTATTATACCAAACAGAAATGAATCTGTACTGATATAACTTACATCCAAAACATTAGCCATTATGGCATCATTCTGTTGACATGGAGATGTAGACTGTTCGTGATCACCAGTGTAACATTTTATGGATAATCATCATTGCTAACAAGTTAAAAGTAATGCATAGTCTTCATTATGATGAAAAATGTATTGAGAAATATTAATTATATGTTATTTACCAGGTTTTCATTCTCCGAAGATGATGAGGCATTGAGAAATGATGATACATACAGCCCTGCTGAAAGTGACATCGATGATGATTGTGATGATGATTTAGAGTTTGAAATGTCTTTATGGTAAGAATAATAATCTTTATACTTTTGCCAATAAAGGATTTCTAGCAGAAAGAATTTTTTTATGAAAAAAGTTTTAATTTCAACAAAAATTAGAGTTAATTTGAATATTGATACTGATATACAGAAATATGTATTTTTGCAGAAACAAATATGAACATTCCACTTTCAGACCACTAATTTTACCAAAATCTTTACACATGTATTGCAGTAATGGTGATGAATTATATAGCCATTTGGAAACTCAGGTAATGGCAGATGATCTCCTTGACTTTGATATTCCTAATGAGGAGGAGGGAGAGGAGAAAGAAGAGGAGGAGGAGGAGGAAGACATTGAAGACCTTTCTGGTGATGAGGTGGATGTAGTTCAGGAGAAAAAGTCCATTTGCTATGAATCCTCACTGAAAAAACTTGCCCATCTACGGATTCCTACTGTTTGCCAGAAAAAAAACTGTGATGGGAAAATTTCCATCAGCTTTAGATATGTTGGAAGTGCTGTTCAACTTGTTTGGGTAAGTTTCTACCGACGACTGTTTTCATTTCAACTTGTATGTATGGCAAGAATGACTTTAGGGCATATGGTTCTAATATTGGACTAGAGAGAGGTGACGGTGGCTGAGTGGTTAGATGTCTCGACATTTTACCACACGGCCTCCAGCTCTGGGATGCTGGTTCAAATTCCATTTGGGGCAGTTGCCAGGTACAGACGGCTAGTTGGTTGGTTTTTTTCCGGGTACTATGGCTTTCTTCCACCAACAAACCTGGCACGTCCTTACATGACCTTGACTGTAATAGGACATTAAACTAATAAAACCAAACTATTGGACTAGTGATAAATGCTTGATAATAACTGACTTATACCTTCTTTCAAGCCAGGCCAATGTCAGAATTCTAAATACAATAATTGGACGACTCCACAGAAAAAATACCTATAGCTAGTAGTACAAAAAATGTATAATGAACGAGCTACCCAATTTTCAATATGTAAGTGAAATAAGTGAATCAGCTTTTAAATCTCCTTTCTTTTCTCTTTTAGACTGCTATTGTTTGTTGTTTATGTATTCATTTATGAGAATGCTATATTTCATACAAGTATGATTTGTTTTCATTAGATATGCACTGGAGGACACACGGTGTACACATGGAACTCCCAGCCAAAAATTAAAAGAATGTTTTCGGGGAATTTACTGATGTCAGCAGTCATTCTTATTAGTGGCAACAACTTCCAGAAGATTTCTCTTATGGCCAAATTCCTGAACCTAGGGATGATTTCATCCACAACCCATCATCGAATTCAAAGGTTATTTACTGCCCCAGTCATCAATAGCAGTTACCAACAAATGATGATGGCGATTTTACAAAGACACAGAGGAAAGGAAATCATCATTGCAGGTAATTATTTCTTATAACAGAAACATATGAAATATATGATATTGTTTTGAATGCAAGATTCTTTGAGGAAACCACCGAAAGGTATTCTGTGAATTGTTCGTAATCAAAGAATAAACTCCTTTTGAAAGCTACATAATATATACACTGTATTCTATTATATTATGTTATGAAAGTAAGTAAAAACATTCATGCCTATTGATTAGTAATTATAAGTTTAAAGTTGAGACTTCCAAAAAAACCCAAGCAGATCATATTTAAGTTCTCCGTTTCTTTTGTTTGTGTATATTAAATGGGGCAGACGTGTGGTCATCCTTTTTTCTATCTATAACTTGATGATAAATGTTTCTCTTTTTCTATATTATGTTTTATGTTTGTAGGGGATGGTCGTAATGATAGTCCTGGTCATTCGGCTATGTACTGCACGTATTCTTTTATGGAATATGAAACCAAGGACATAATCAGCAGTGTCATCATAGACAAAAGAATGACACAGCTAAACTCTACTGCAATGGAGAAGGAGGGTTTCATAAGGGCTTTGCAGTACCTTCTGGAAAATGATATAGATGTGAAAGAGGTTTGCACAGATGCACACCCCCAGATCACAGCTCTACTGCGTATGTATTTTGTTCTTTCATAAACCATTTAATTTATTAAGTGAAATGTATTCGTATTTATAATTGATCAGAGTAGTAGTAAATTAATGATCATCGGTTAAAGGTCTATCTCTGTTGACTCCTATAATTCTTCACCATGTTACTAAACATATTTATTACATGGCTGTTTGCAAAACATAAAACAGCAATAAACCATGAACTTCCTATTGATATTTATAACCCAGTACAGATAAAGTATGAGTTCCACATATCAATATAATAATCATACAGAAATACTATACTTTCTCATACTTCTCATACTGATTGTGTAAAATAATTACATGATTCATTATGGTTTCAGGTGAAAGATATCCTCAAATCTGTCATAGTTATGACACTTGGCATGGTGCAAAAAACATTGGAAAGAAAATAAATGCAGTAAGTTTGAAATATTTGCAGCCATGAATAGTTTTGTGTTTTACATCTGTACAAGAAATACATTACAAATAATTGCATTATTAGTCATTGAGATGATCTAAATCCAAGATGGCTGCCTGTCGGCAATCTTGAAGACTTATTGTTTCCAAAATGCACTATCTGCATCCTTACTAGGGAAAGCAATATTAACTGTTTGTTATTACTGTTTCTAAATGTGCTATCTAAGAAATTTCATATGTAGGTTTCTCTTTGTCTTCACAGGTTGCATCAGAAAACAGAAATAAAATGCTAAGACCATGGGCTTCAGACATAATCAACCATTTCTGGTACTGCAGTCGAAAAGCTGAAGGCAGCGAGATGGCTCTTATAGTAAGTATATAGAGATAAAAAAAGGTTTACCATTCTTTTCATGTGGTAAAGGTGTTCTGAAATGAAAACAAGAAAGCAAAAGCATGTCAATAATATGTTTCATGCGATTTCTTCTTGTTTTAGCCTTGTTGCACGCTAGGAATGGTTATACAATGTTCAAATACATAACCTAACTTTCATTCAAAGTGCAAGATGTAACAATGGATGGATTTTTAGTGACCCCTTTGTCAATTACAAAGAAGCCAAGACAGTTGATTATAAGTATTATAAGTCCAGTGTTGTATTGGGTTAGTATTATCAGCATTGGTCAAATTTATGACAATGCCCATGATAAATGAATGCAGTATTGCCTAATATCTGTCCTTTGTCTCTCAACATTTAAACTAGCCATAATATTTCACCTCCTGTGTTATTATTTAGGCTAGATGGAGAGGGATATTGCACCATACTACCAATGTACATGAATGGGTGAGTGGGAGATGGGGCAGGACCAGCTGCCTGTGAACATGACCCAATAGACCAGGAGGAGCATGAAGACAAATGGTTAGAGCCAGGCTCTGATGCCCACTCTGCCCTTGGAAAATTGGTCTTAGACACCAGACTTCTCCACAAAATGAAGTTCTTTGTGAACTTTAGGTAAGGCTGAGTAGTTCACATTGTAATACCTATCACAAGAGTTAATCATTTTGTCCATCTTGTATTCAATCAGTCCTACACATGACTAGCTTGTCAAGATTTAGTAGAATCATGGTTGTAATGCAAATCTTCACATGATACATTAATTTCACATCAATTAATTGGTAAGAGTAGAATTTAGGGCAGTACATTTCAAATAATTATGGCAATGATATGTTTCCCTCATAATTTTTCAGGCACACAGGCGAATTAGAGAGCTTCCATGAGCAAATTCTGATGTATGCTGCCAAAAGATTTGCTTATGTGTAAGTATTATTTCTTTAGATATATTGATTCAATATGTGTTTTCATCTGATTTATTTTGTTACTAGAGTATCAGATGCACATTCATTGTCTGTGTCAGTCTTTATATTATCCATTTTCTTTCAAAATATTCTTTAAAAACATATTAGCCTTTTGATTTGTTTTGTGGTTTGCAGATGTATATGTACAATATAGGTTTTATTTTTTTTCAAAGATCTGTGTACCTAACAAAGTAAGATTTTAGAACTTTACTTATTTTAGGATGAATGTAGAACGTACATAATACAATATAGATTTTGAATTTATTGTGAGCATCTGTTTTTTAGATTCCCAATGTACAGAGCTAGGAACCAGCTTGCTGTCTTGGATTACCAACACCACAAGGACAGACAAGCTGTTGCTACCAAAGAGGGGGAAACCAGGTATGCAATCTCAATTAGCTAAGTCAGATGTAATGACGTCGAGGAAGAGGTACCATTCCAACTTATATAAATTGATAAAGTCAGATGAAAAAGAATATTATAAGCTCAATGATTACATGTCAGTTGTTACAAGATCTTCAGATATAAAGTTTGTATTGTGTTTGATAAACATATTTCTTGTTTTAGATATGTGCGGAAATACTCCAAGAGAGAAGTAAGAACTGGACTGCGGTTGCAGTAAAAGAGAGAAAGAACTATAACTACATTCCAGGCCTTCTTTCTGAAGTTGTTCGTGCCCTGAAGGAACACCAAGGTCCCTTACCCAAGAGGTTTCCTTTGGAGGAGGATGATCCAAGATGCATTAGGAAGACAATAGCTGCTGTCTCCCCAGAATCTACAAAGGTCTTAGTAGAAAGGAAGCTTTCTCGATTCCAAGACCAATGACTTTGTAATTGTGATTTCAACCAATTATGTCATGTCATTCCACTCCCGGGCCTTTGTTCAAATGTGTTTGGTGTTGGATAAATATTTTGGCATTTCACTTGTGTATTATGACTGTTCGGTCTTTTGATTGGTTGAAATTTTAACTGTGACTCAAAACTACTGTTTATCCATGTCACCACACATATCATGATGTTATCAATAACCTATTGACGTCATACTGCTGTATTCTGACTTGTGCTTGCAAAACAAACCACTGTTAAACCAGATGGATGGTGGTGTCAAAGTCCTTGCTGCTTTCACATACATAGCATAATGACTCAAAATATATATTTGTCATTTGATGAGCGTTCTGTTTTGCCGTACGAGGATTGACCCTTTCTATGATTTTGTTACCTATCCTGTACTTACTTGGTTTTATGGTTCAGTGATTGTTGGTAGGAAGATCATGTTTATTATGTGATATATTGATATTATACCATTTATTTCATATATGTGAAAAGGTGGTCCCTGATACAGATGCATGTATTGAAGGTATATTTCGTTGGTGCTAATAATCAGTTTATTGCTTTTATAGAATGTACAATTGATACACTCTGCCAAGACATCTGTCAAGTAATAAAACAGTATATCATCGTACAAATGATGTTTCTTGATTTCTTCTTGCAGTGTTTTTAGTAATTTTGAAACTTCTTTTCTGAATAAGACATGATTAATAATGAAAAATAGAATGTCAGAAATTTATATCTTTATCTTTTTGACTGGAAATATTGTTGACCTAAATCCATTATGTTTGTTTTGGTCGTCGTTGTGTCGTTTACAGTACATGAAACTTCCCTAGATCTACCAGGAATTACCAATAATGACGATTTGATACCAAGATAGTCTTCACACATAATGTTCAGTATTTATTTCTATGGGTAAAGATGGAAGTTGGAGGCATCGTAAGAGAGAAGAAAGAGATCATGGATCCTTCACACAGAACTATAACATTTGCACCCTCCTCTTCCATTTCATTATCAAGTCACTAAGGCTGCTGGTTATTGAAAACAAAATTTGAACACACTCAGAAGTCATTATATAAGTA
Source organism: Argopecten irradians (assembly GCF_041381155.1). Taxonomy (NCBI): domain Eukaryota; kingdom Metazoa; phylum Mollusca; class Bivalvia; order Pectinida; family Pectinidae; genus Argopecten; species Argopecten irradians. The sequence goes on along the minus strand of NW_027188011.1, from coordinate 29,649 downwards.
TGGTATGGACAAAGTATTTTTTATGCTTTTTATAAACCATTACCGTATTTCACTGCAAGTAAGACTCCCCACACAGATAGGTAATAAAGGTCAAAAGTGGTGGGGGGGGGGTCTTCTTTGCGGACAGCCCGCCTGATAACATCGATCTATAAGGTCGCCATCTTGGATTTTTCAATGCCTTGTCATTGTTGTAACAGTCTGAAAATGTGTAAAAATAGGTTGGAGTCTTATTTGCCGTAGGGGGTTTATTTGCTGTGAAGTACGGTATAAGAAACAATTTAAACATGACAGGCTGGGTAGACAAAAAACCACCATATAAGCTCACTTGCCATTCCATGTGGACATGTGAGATAATGAAAAATAACACTTTATATATATTCACTTTTCCTTATATGAGTTTATTATGTTTTGCCCAATGTACTCTACATTACAAACATTTTGACACATTCATTCTAATCTACTGGCTTTGCTCTCTAAAATAAAAATGTTGCCTTTCACATAAGTATAGTTAGATATCATGATATGTAAAACTATCTTTGAGACCTGTGTGATTCTGTCTTAATTTTTGTTTCTTTAGAAGAGATTGAAGTTAAACACTATATATATAACTTGCAACCATGCAATGCACAAAAATATACAACCAACACAAAGTAAAAAGGAAAGATAGATGTGACTGAAGTTCATAAAATATGAACACATGAAATATAGTCCTATATATCCTTACACCTGAAAATGTATAACTTACACCAAATAACACAAAAATCTCTCTCTCTCTCTTGCCTTATCAAGTTCATACAATAATGTTTGTGGGGAAGATGTCCGGCCTACTACATATATTTGTTTCTATGACCTGATTCACATTGTCAAGTAAAAATTAACCAAATAAAACTAACTACACAAAACGTCCTGGCTGGAAACCTGTGTATGTATTTGTCGAGGAAGGAAATTTATTCCTGATTTTCCTTATCACACAACTTGGTATCACTTTTCTTTTGCCCTGGCCTAGTCTTCCATGGCGCCACAAAGTGAAGTTTCTATAAGCTGAATGGCGCATAGATTTATTGTAATTGTCCACCCTTTCCCTCGCCCTTCCTAGCATATCTCTGTGGTACCTGTGTCCTAACGCCAAGACCTGTGGGTCAAGTACCAGAGTCTCTAATTCCTGAAAGTAAATGTGTTACATCATATTACATATAATATACACCACATATAAATATAGAAACATACAGTAATACACTGCAAGGAATACCGAAGATATCAGATGAAATTTGATCTACAGAATATACTTTATTATTTCAAGGATTATAATATTATGTACATACTAACATACATGACTTAGGCTATTTTTTATATATAAATCACAATCATAAACAGTATGTATTACTAAAATAAAATATACAATTACCAATCGCTGTGAAACACAGTTCCTTGGTAGGCAGCTGCAGCATTTCCGCTCTAAGTCTGTAGGCATTTCTATGCAATTGGTGCAGGTACACCAGGCAGGGGTTGTTAATGTAACACCAGGTTCTCTCTCTGGATCTCCTCCTCCCGCTGCTCCCTCGCACAGGTCAAAAACGAGACCTGGCTCCCTATCAGTTAGCTGCTGCACAAGGGCTCTAAGTGTTCCTACTGGAACAGTTTGTATCAGGTCCTAAAACAATGAAATCAAGAACAAAATTAGAAATATACCAAAACAATGATACAACAATTATAACAGTAACTCATCTAACCAAGCTATAGATAATATTTCCAACTAAATTATTGCAATTCTGTATCTGTATGGGTTACACCGCTATATCCCAAAATTGGTAATCTTATACTTGTAGCGGGTGAGAGAGAGCGCAGGAGGTGTTTTAGTTGCGTGTTTTGAGTGCTGATCGTATTTAATAGAATGCCAAACATGAATAATAAATAATAGCAAAATATTTATATAAACTAATTTATGATCAAACTGAAACTGCTCCTATGTAACGTTACATGTATATTCATACATACTCGAGTTTGACGTCTCCTCTCCTCTCTCATTTGGTTCACTCGTTCCCTGTCTGATAGTTCTGGCTGATCAGGAACAACTGGGGCACTTCTACCTCTCCCCCTCCCTCGCCGTTGTCCTGATCCTCTGGCTCCTCGACCTCTTGAACGACGTCCTCTTCCTCTCCCCCTCCCACGCATAGACCTACCCTGAGCTCGCGATCGTTGCTCTTGTAGACTCAAATCTACAGATCTAGATGATTCGAGATCAACCTGTGTTATAAATAATAATAGAAAAAAAATTAATGTAGGATAAGTCGATTACCAACGGATATAATTAACCAAACAAGATATATATTCAATAGATTTCGGACAACACAATAAATCGAGATCGTAAATTTGTTTACGAAATCTGATAGAAAAACGTGTTTACGGTTTCCCCTTCGATGGGGCCCCTTTTATAATGTACCATCTTTAACCAGCGATAGCGTACGTTTCTGCGTTATACGATCCACTATATCATATTTTATCTACTCGTCTATATATTAAAGAATGTGGTGCTTGCTTTGATGGTTGCTGTCGCTTTAGTAGTTATCTTGATTTTTAACTTACTTACCGTGCCAGGACTGTCACTGCTCTCCGACATTTTGTTGCGCGCTTTCAGTTTGTTGATACGGCCTCATTTTGGGAAAAATGACGTCATTGGTCTATGTAAAGCTCGACTTCGCTCTATTTTTAGAGGAGTATTTTCCTGGTCAAGCTGGACAACTGACCATCTATATTCTTCGCAGCGTGCATTAAAAATGATCTGAAGATTAAACCTATGTACAGGACAAATTTTACACCGAGTTCAACACACGCTTGTTGACGAGCTCTGTTGACTGCACATGTATGAAGCGTCTGGTTGAACGAGACTCTTGTACGACGAGAAAGAAGTTATGATCATCGCAGCATGTATAGGACAAATAATTAGTTCAATGAATAAAGTTTATTAATCAACAAACATCCGAAAATGTGAATGTGTCTACTGACTTCGTCATACGGTTGTTTTACTATTTGGAACATGGATTCTGTTACAGGGACTTTCTATGTAAGTTTATAGCCTATGGTACCATGGCTGTATTGTATCGGATTACACATGTGAATCTATTTCTGTATTTGTGAAAAATTGGGTCGTGTGTAAAATCATTGGGGATTAAATCAAACCATCACATTTCCGCTTCTACATCTTACAATACATACACACATGGAATCAAATAACTTTGGAAAAGATTTAAGAAACACGTACCGTTTCCCAAAGAAAGCACGATTCCTCCAAAGTCCCGTTGTTCTTCTTTTTATATCACGTCCAGTCTCATCAATATCCTCCGTTTTATGACAAGGCAACATCTGTCCCAATATCAAGATCACCTGACACGACTTTTTAGCCCACCATCATCAGATGGTGGGCTATTCAAATCGCCCTGCGTCCGTGATCCGTCGTCCGTTCGTAAACACAATGCTTGTTATCACTATTTCTTAAAAAAACTACTGCAGGGATTTTGTTCAAACTTCACATGGAGGGTCCCCTTGGTCCATAGTTGTGCCATACAGGATTTGTGGCTGATCGGAAAAACAAGATAGCCGCCAGGCAGCCATTTTTTATTTTGGCAGTTGAAGTTTGTTATCGATATTTCTTGTGAACTACTGAAGGGTATTTTGTTCAAACTTCTAGTTGTGCCATACAGATTTTTAGGCTGATCGGAAAAACAAGATAGCTGCCCAGCAGCCATCTTGGATTTGGGCAGTTGAGGTTTTTTATCGGCTATTTCTTGAAAACTACTGAAGGAATTTTGTTCAAACTTCACATGGAGGTTACCCTTGGTCCCTAGTTGTGCCATATAGATTTTTAGGCTGATCGGAAAAACAAGATTGCCGCCAGGCGGCCATCTTGTTATCACTATTTCTCAGAAAGCGCTGTAGGGATCTTTCTCAAATTTAATATGTAGGTTCCCCTAGGGCCCTAGTGGTGCATATTGCATTTTTGGACCAATCGGTGAACAAAATGGCCGCTAGGCCGCCATCGTGGATTTTGCAGTTAGGAGCCATTCTGGATTTTTTTCATATGTAGTTGAAGTTTGTTACTGCTATTTCTCAAAAGGTACTGAAGCGATCTGTCTCAAATTTTATGTGTTTGTTATCTCTATTTCTCAGAAAGTATTGATATGCTTGAAAAAGTTTAAAAAGTAGAGAAAAGATCCATCTTTCCATTGTCAGACATATATCATTCCTTGGTGGGCGCCAAGATTCCTCTGGGATCTCTTGTTTTCTTGTTAACAACATCCAAACTTTTGTCGCTTTGGTAAAAGACAACAGCAAACATGTTGAAGAATTTAGCTGAAACACCGAGGCGCAAACCGTTAACAGTGATGGCGCTGGCTGGAAAAACCTCGCAGTAACCTGATACCACACGGTTAGTAAACAGATTGATCTAGGATGCTGTAGGCCATGGTTTAAAAGTTTTCTTATTGCAATATTGGACGTGAATTTGGCCTTAATGTACTTGTTTTGTATGATCTATACAATCATTTAAAATGCAATTAAAGAAATGTGTTACGACCGTTTCTAACATTTTATGGTAAACTAAGAGTGGATTTTTTTCGCGGACGAATACCAAAGACACTGTCCATTGTATGAATTTTTGAGTGATTCAGTACTGTTGCTGATAGTAGGATACCGTGTTACATCGAACATGGCGTCTACGTAAACATGTCCATTATTCTTTGTTTTAATAGCAGTCATAACAAGTTTCCAGTTCTATCAATTCCAGTGTGCTAATTATGATTGTTTGTCACCCCAAATGAAGTACACGTCTAACGACGAAGGAACGTTTCAGGGTTTATACTGTACAGTACTATAATTACAATTTAAATGATTTTACAGTAAATTACTGTTTTATTGATCATGAGTACAATTGAAAATACCCAAGAGACTGTGGGGATATATGATTATTTTTCTTTCTGAATACAGTGAATTTTAGTACATGTTAACTTGTAGATAGACTTTTAATTGCGACGGAATCCGGAAATGTGATTCTAATTTTATACAAAACTTTACAACGTTGTGATGACTCCGACTTCATTATTCCAAGCGCCTTCGTGAACTGTTTACGATTTTAACACCACAACTGCACAATACGATAATATATCGCAGATGAGAGGTAAAATGACAATAATCATTTATCTTTTTTTATCTGGATACGTATTCGTTCCCTTTAGTGTAAAACTAGAACGTCACTTTTGTAAACAGTTTAGCAGTCGTTTTATCGATCAGACCGTCAGTAATGACGATTTGTAGTCGAATCTCTTTCAACATTAATAACGTAATTTTAGGTCTTATAATTCAACAAACGTTAGTAAATTTACATTAGAAAGTAAAATGCTATTTACTTCCGTTTTAGGGCACCATTGGAACTGGGTAAAGTACGGAGACGACAAGAACAACATCTATCATTGCCAGCTTCTGTCTATGCAAGGCTATGGGGAAGGCCGAAAAAAAACATGACTTTAAATTTAACACACTAAAGAAAATGCAAGTACCTGAAAACAAGACTTACTCTTATGGGTATCGGAAGGATCGTTATATTGAGTAAAGAATGTGTAATGTTTAAGTCAATGCCTAAATATGTAACAGTTGAGTGGACAGAACAAAATTTAACCTGTTGTAGTGACTATGCCTATTCCATCATTCTCTTTTATTTACTGATAATAGGAGATTTCAGAAAAGATGGCGTGACGTCACAGAAAGTTTACATCCGGGTCCTCAAAGGTACAAACACGGTATGGCGACTAATAAAAACAATAACAGATACGTACATCCCTGATACACAATCGATACGTTGACAAAAGTATACACTTTAATACTTGCAAATTCTGATTTCAAAATAGTTTCTTATTGTTTCAGAGGTTACAGACATTTATATTTACAATTTTTTTATTGCTAAATATATTTGTTTAGATTTTGTGTTGAAGCCAGCTTGCGAAGCGGTGCCGGGCCGTCACACGTACACCGCTTTTTGTTCACATGTAGAAATCCATATTGTGAAAAAGTTATGAATAGATAATTGATTTCAATGTATCATATTTTCTGTTATACACGAAAAAATCTGTTCATAACACTATTTAATATAAATATAACGAAATGTGAACCACCTGGCCAGACCACGGCCGCTTGTGCATGGCTTCGCTGGTACATGTAGATCACCCCGGGCAACAGCCGATAATTGGGAAATTAATAATATTTATACGTAATTACCAACACATATCTCAATAAGTACTTGTAAAATATATATATTTCGTTATTTCCCATGTATATATTATTTTAAATGAATGGTATAAACCACCGTTACACATAAATGAAGATATACATGTATGTGTACGTAGACGTACAGTATGGCTGCCGATATCTCGAAAAATAAAATAGTGAAATCGTTCAATTTCATGAGTTTATTTTTTATTTCTTAATCATTTTTATTCCATGTGCCGTTATGTGAAGTCCCAAATTTAGGTGATATTACTTTTAAATAATTTGAATACATGTTAGATAGACTACATTTAGATTTATGAATATAGCTACAATGTAGATCGTAATTACTACGATGTATAAATGCCGACCAGGACACATTGCGCACGGCTTTGAGAATTCTAAAATACTCGAAGTTTTGTTTAAAAATATGATAAAAAGTAACTATAAAATGACTCATTTGAATGTTATAAACTAAATTCCAAAATTTCTAACGGAAAAGTTAACCAGAATACATAATTTGTGACTATGAAAAATGACGAAAATTCGGGATCTCGGCAGTACTGTACGTAATGGCTGCAGTGCGCTTGGGTATCTACGAAGGCAAATTTTAATTTGGTCATAATCACACATCGTAAGGTGTTTTACCAAGTAAGACTTAGAAAACTGTAATTGCTTATTAAAATATCAGTATAATATTTGGGGAAACTTGGAATTTAATTTGTAGTTTCTGTCAGTTTTGTAACTTCTGTCAATGTTTATACGTGTTTTTTTTCTCGTGGCGGTAGAAAATGGAGTATAAACGGAGTAAAATATATAAATACCAGATGTTTATATCTAAATATTATTGTTAAATATTTTTACTTACCCTTTTTAGGTCATCTGACCCGAAGGGTCAGGATGACCTATAGTCGTCATGTTTCGTCCGTCGTCGTCCGCCGTCCGCCGTCCGCCGTGCGCCGTGCGCCGTGCGCCGTCCGCCGTCCGCCGTGCGTTAACATTTCACATTTTGAACTTCTTCTCAAGTTCTACCGGTGCGATTTAGCTGAAACTTGCATGAAATGATCGTGACATGGTCCCGACAAAGTGTTGTTATTTTTCGGGTCGATCTGAAATCCAAGATGGCCGCCACAGCCGCCATCTTGAAAACACATTTTGAACTTCTTCTCAAGTTCTACCGGTGCGATTTGGCTGAAACTTGCATGAAATGATCCTGACATGGTCCCGACAAAGTGTTGTTATTTTTCGGGTCGATCTGAAATCCAAGATGGCCGCCACAGCCGCCATCTTGAAAACACATTTTGAACTTCTTCTCAAGTTCTACCAGTGCAATTTGGCTGAAACTTGCATGAAATGATCCTGACATGGTCCCGACAAAGTGTTGTTATTTTTCGGGTCGATCTGAAATCCAAGATGGCCGCCACAGCCGCCATCTTGAAAACACATTTTGAACTTCTTCTCAAGTTCTACCGGTGCAATTTGGCTGAAACTTGCATGAAATGATCCTGACATGGTCCCTACAAAGTGTTGTTATTTTTCGGGTCGATTCAAAATCCAAGATGGCCGCCACAGCCGCCATCTTGAAAACACATTTTGAACTTCTTCTCAAGTTCTAACCAGTGCGATTTGGCTGAAACATGCATTAAATGATCCTGACATGGTCCCGACAAAGTTTTGTTATATTTTCGGTGTCTAACCAGTGAAATCCAAGATTGGCCGCCACAGCCCCCCATCTTGAAAACACATTTTTGAACTTCTTCTCAAGTTCTAACCAGACGATTTGGCTGAAACTTGCATGAAATGATCCTGACCTGAAATGGTCCCGACAAAGTGTTGTTATTTTTCGTGGTCGATCCAAAATCCAAGATGGCCGCCACAGCCGCCATCTTGAAAACACATTTTGAACTTCTTCTCAAGTTCTACCAGTGCGATTTGGCTGAAACTTGCATGAAATGATCCTGACATGGTCCCGACAAAGTGTTGTTATATTTCAGGTCGATCCAAAATCCAAGATGGCCGCCACAGCCGCCATCTTGAAAACACATTTTGAATTCTTCTCAAGATGTGATTTGCTGAAACTTGCATGAAATGATCTGACATGCCCGACAAAGTGTTGTTATTTTTCGGGTCGATCTGAAATCCAAGATGGCCACCACAGCTGCCATCTTTGAAAACACATTTTGAACTTCTTCTCAAGTTCTATTAGAGCGATTTGGCTGAAACTTGCATGAAATGATCCTGACATGGTCCCGACAAAGTGTTGTTATTTTTCGGGTCTATCCAAAATCCAAGATGGCCGCCACAGCTTCCATCTTGAAAACACATTTTGAACTTCTTCTCAAGTTCTACCTGTGCGATTTGGCTGAAACTTGCATGAAATGATCCTGACATGGTCCTGACAAAGTGTTGTTTTTCGGGTTGATCTGAAATCCAAGATGGCCGCCAAAGCCGCCATCTTGAAAACACATTTTCAACTTCTTCTCAAGTTCTACCCAGTGCGATTTGGCTGAAACTTGCATGAAATGATCCTGACATGGTCCTGACAAAGTGACCCCATATGTAATTAATTTTACTATTGCCAAGGTAGTCAGATGACCGTTGTGGCCCTTTGGGCCTCTTGTTATAAATAAAATAACGCAATAGTTCTCGGATTGTCGTACTATTTATTACAATTAAAATGTAAACAAACATCGCAAGCGGCTGTTTTGCCTCTATGTTTATGTGTAGATATAACGGAGTTGTACCTTTGAGCGCCCGGATATACCTTTGTGTGACGTCATCGCCATCTTTTCTGAAATCTCCTATAGGAGGTATTGAAATGAACCCTGGACCACCAAAATCAAACTTGAATGAACCACAAAAGAAAAGAGTTAGAAAATTAGGACAAAGTTATTGTACTTACTTAAAGGCCCACTACCTTTCCGGAGCAAAATTTAAAGGTTTCTTAAAAACATTAATAACAAAAGAAAATATATATCGATGGCTTAAGATGAGGTTACAACACCAAACATATGCAAGATTTCCTGTCTAATGTACGATAACAGCGGAGATTCATTTCGCTGTTTTGCCGTCTGGCGCAGTGATAGTCAACTACCGCGCGGCATTTAGGACGACGGCGGGAAACATAAAACGACCCGCGTTATGAAAATTAACATTTTATTTATGCTAATTAAACAGTTCTGAAGGTGATGATAAGTGTGCTAGTAAACGTGTAGTTAATAACTTCTGCGACTATACAAAATTATTGATCTCGTTTTACATTCCTATTTTAAATCAAAGCGCTGAACGCGCTGAAAGTCGGGGAAAATAATTCTTTTTCATTTAGTTTTTTGGAAGTTGTAGATCTAGGTGACTGATTGTGATGCACATGTCACTTTAAAGTGGCAACTGATGTCATTTTAATTTGAGAGTATATGAATGATAACAAGGAATTGTTTGCTTTAGGCAGAATCGATCTGATTCGCCTTCTTTAAATTTAATTTTGCGAGATTTGTTTGTGGATCAATACCAATGTCATTTTTCCATGACTCCTATTTTTGTCACAAAACTTCCTGTGTGTTTCATTCTGACCAACTTTACTTCATAATGTTACATGATGTATAACAATATGTTGACTGGAAGGAATTTTCAATTTGACATTGACCCCATGACCTGGCATGATTTCCTGTTTGATTCTGACCAGTTTTGATTCAACTGTTGTAACAAAATATTGACCAGAATCACCACTTAGAGAAATTATAGTTTTAGTAACAGTGACCTTGACCTTTGAATGACCATATCAAGATTCCAACTTTTCCAAGCTACAGTCTAAACAAACACAGCAGTAAGTTTTTACAAAATATGATGAAAGATATAGCTTCTACAGTGATGAAAGAATATCCATTATTTGATCTATTCTTGTATATGACCTTCAGTTTTTGGCCGATAATATCCACTTTCAAACTTATCCGAGCTACAACCAGTTATTAGCTGAACATGTGTGTAAAGTTTGATCATAATCCGATCATTAAATATAGCTGTTACAGCGATGACAATCAATTGTTCACAGACAGACGGACTCATCAAATATGGGTTTTGGTCATAATGTCCATTTTAAAAGTCGTCCAACCAATAGAATACATCAAACATGTATAGTCATGCTGAACATTTCAAGAAAGATTGATCCTAATGATAATAACGACCACAAGACTGATGACTAGCAAGTTTCTAGACAGATGTTCGGAAAATGCCATACCATAATGCCCAGCATGAAAGACAGGCTATATAAAAGGCAGACAAATTATGGAATTTAAAATTTTATTGACTAGACATGCAGAGGAAACAGGTGTATTTGAAGAAAATGCATGGTTTGTAATTGATACAATACAATGTAAGGCATTTTTAAGATTTCTGCAAAAAAAAGGTAATAATTAACACGATTTGTCAATGCTTTCGACATACCTACCTTTTAGTAAACTACTGGTAGATCTTTCCCAAAATAAAAAAAAGTTAGAGACTGCAGCATTTTATGTGACCTAAACAGGATTCACTTTAAACCAAACTCGAGAAGTTTTAGTTTTTTTCCCAAGACAATTTTAAAAAATTAAAGGGTTTCTTTGTGAAGATTGATAGAAGTGATACCACAAAAATAAGGAATCTCCAAAATAACATATATTGCAATTATTAAACAAAACATTCCTATACTAGAAGTCAAGTTACCCAACAAGTATGCAATCCTTTCCATATTGAGATTTTCAAGGGTTTCTGTAAGACTACTGATTTTCAAGGATTTTCATGACAATGCTTCAAATTTAAGATTCAAGAGACATCAAATTCAAGGTTTTTAAGAGATCTATACGAACACTGACAAACCTTATGGGTTATATAATAAATGATAGTATACAAAGCAAAGAGTATATTGGTTATATTTGGCACAATTTAACTACTATCATATTTAAATGCACATTGATTATAGGATTTTCTAAATCTAATACACCTACTGAGAATTTCACTTTATAGCATCTTTATGACTCATTTGCATACAAATTGAGTTGGTTGATTTTTATGAAAATAACAAAAAATATCAATATTGTAAAGTATGCATTTTGAAAAGTACATTTCTTGGCAATTGCAAAATGACAAATTCTCAATACCATGTAATAAGTCATAGCACATCATATTGTTGAATACTTGTTCCAAGTATTTGGATATAAAACAAGAAATAAAATTATTCAAAACTACAAAATTGTCATACATTAATAACATAGAGCTATGTTGCATGTAAAATGACGCCTGCACATTTTAGTGTCTCCATTTTTGTCTTTTTGATTTAAGAGGTTGCTAAAACATTGAATGGGACTTATAGCTATAAACAGCTTACACCATAAACAATAGCATACAAGGCAAATGGTATGTTGCATAATATTTGGTAATTTAACTACAGGAAGGTTCAAGTCAAATGCTCGATACCATGATGATAATATACACCCTGGTATTGTGTGATAAAATATGTTTAAGGATGCATAAAGGTATAAATGATTAGAAACAATATCAAAATACTATGTAATACAAAGCATAAAGTAGTTTAGCTTTACATTAATAAGAAAAACAAAAGTTTTCAAACAAGCTTTTAAACAAAAAGTTAATTGACTTTAAGAAACATTATCCCAAAATTGAGTCAATTTCACCAGAATTTTTTTTTTTTTTTTTACTAGAAATTCAGGTAAATTTTAGGTCAGGTCATTTTGCCTATGTAGGAAGAAAAAATGATATTCATGCAAGGAATATATTGGTAGGCACTTAGAAGTCGGTTTCCATTTCCTGGATTGCACCTCCCATGACAGTAAATGTCAATTGTTGATTGCATAGTTCTTTCAAGAAATTGTCCAACTCGTCCAAGTCATCAGATAAATTGAACCTGTCTTTAAAGGCAGTTTTTGGGATTGTAAGGTCTAGGACTTCATCATGATCATCCACTGTGAATGTGATGTCATCAGTTTCAGATGTATATCCTATGATTGTGGTCACTTTCTTTTCAGGTTCTGGATCCACAGTCTGGAAGAGGAAACAATATTAAATTAAGAAAGCAATGAATTACCATGTAACTATACACACTAGAAAAGCCCAAAAGGCCTTTCATATTAGGCCCTTTTATAGATGAAGCATTTTTAGTTGAAACCATGATATTTGACTTAATTACTTGATTATTGACTGGCATGTATCCCATTTTGACCTCACACATTTTGTTTTACATTCCTATAAAAACATTTACGAGAAGCTATGTATATTTTAAATTCTAAACTGACCTGTGACCTTTGAGTTGTTCTCACGTGACTTTCTGTTTCATTCTGAATAACTCTGTTACATACTGTTATAACAAAATGTTAACTAAAAGGAATGTTCAATTTGACCTTGACCTCTGACCCCATCATCTTGATGTTGTGACATGCAACCTGCTATTTTATTTGACCCCATCCTTAAATGACCTTTCTGTGTTAATAGGACGTTAAACAATCAAACCAAACCAACTTTCCTTCATAATGTTTTTTTTTTCAATTAGACTTTGACCCCATGACTTTGAGCCTTGACGCTTTGACATTGATGTTTTATCTTGCAACTTCCTGTTGATTACTGACCAGAATCAATATTTCATGAAATTGTATTTTTAGTAATAATGACCTTGACCTTTGAGTGACCACGCAGAAATTCAAACTGATTCAAGCTATGGTAAACACAAACACGTGAATTAAGTTTTAACAAAATGTGATGAAAATTTGGCCCTGCAGGTAGGGCGTGAGAATTGTACCTGCTGCCCCTATTGCATGATCGTAAAAGGCGACAAAATTTAGGATCTTATCTTTTCTCTTCTTCCTAACTGACTTTATCTTTCCTAATGCCTCCCTTGGCACCGCCTCACTTTTGGCCTTGAGTTGAGCGTTCGCCCCTGTGAGGAAGGCTATGGGTTCTGTCCCCTGGCCGAGACACACCAAAGTCTATAAAAGTGGTAGTTTCTGCTCCTGCTTAGCGCTCAGCATACAGGGAGTGGGACGACTGGTTCGCCCGTTGTCAGTATAATGTGACCGGGTGGGGTGTGTTGCTTGGTGTCTTCGGCGGCATGCTTCAGTGATATAGCACTATAAAAAGGGCAACAGTTCCACTATACAAGAAGACACAACACTAATATACCGCAGTCTCCCAAAACACGCACCTCGCACAACATACACACAAAACACCGCATACATGGGAGGCCGTCCTTACATGACCATAGCTGTTAATAGGACGTTAATAAATCAAACAAACAAACAAACAAAAGTGATGAAAATTATAGCTCTACAGTTATGATATGTAGGTAAACAACTCTGATCAAAATTTAATGATTTTTATAAAACATTGTTTAATAATGTTATGAATTTGGTATGATTCCTAAGTGCATATTGCCCAGATTCCCAAGTGTGCACTTACCTCTATTGATGAAATGTTTGTTGTGCACAGTGATGTTTCTTCCTTGTAGTGATTGACTACCACGTTCGTTATCTTTACATGGTCACCGGTCTCCAGCTTTGAATCTGCGATGTCACGCCACAATGCAGCTTTGGCTACATCTGCATTGTCCTTAAGGGTGATGTTGCGGACAATGACTGGAACCCCCTTCACTGGCACTTTTTGGGTTTGGTCAACCTAAATAATAATACATGTATTTGAAAATATTAAAAAAAATGACCCATTATTATGTAAGCATTTCATAAATAATTATTTTACAGAGTCAACAATCAAACAAGAAAGATCTGAAATTGGGTTACTGCATTAGTTCAAAAACTTGTGTCTTTAAATCATAATTTGCTGTGAATATTTTTCTACGTGTGGCTATTACATGTACCTGTATTATTTTGCCTTTAACAGTCAATCTCTGTTTGGTTGGTGAGAGTTTTGCTGCAGCTAGCGGGATTAATGGTGGAGGTGGTGGGTTCAGTATTGCTTCAGCTTGCTGAGACACTTCTGGTGGAACATCCATGTCGGCTGTGTTTGATATTTTTGAGTTTCGTGTAACTACAAAGTTGTCTGATTTATTGATAAAATTTCTAATAATGACACTGTTTCCTGTCTGGAAAAACTTGAATTTGTCAGGATCATAAATGGTTGTGAGAATTGCAGTGGTAGAATCAGCAATAGCACATCTCATAAACTGCCTATCTTCACCTTTGTCGTTTCTATAGTTCTTAGGATCACCAGCTAGTATTATTTTTGCTCTTAGTGGTTTGTTGTACGGTAGTGGTTTGTCAGCCTGGAGGAACTTCTGAATTGACATCATCTGAAGATACATAATAAACGGGCGTATAAAAAACTAATTATTCTTTTTCAAACTGGAAAACAGCTGTACATTAGAAAGGAATATGTACATGCAAACAGTTGTTATTAGAAAAAAATCTTTTAAACTATGATTGCAATTTTCTAAAAATAAATAAGAAATGGGTAGGCACACAGATGGACTTGATTAAACTACTGGGCCCAGTTGCGTAGATATTGATGCAGGGCCCTAATAGACACCCCAATTTTAAAAATTGCCCTGGTACATGTATTACCACACACTGCTAAAGAGGATTGTATTTCCCCAGCAAATTAAGAATTAACGAGAGAAATGATTCATGGAAATTATATTTACTTACCTGATAAATACTGCAAATATGCAGGAGTACTTGTATTGTTTAAACAGTTAAAACTATTTTAAAATAATAAAAATAGGTTTGTGATCGGAAAAATATGATTCCAAAACGCCAAATTTTTCAATGTGATTTTCTTGTAGGTTTGTGTATATATGATCTAAACAGGAACTGTAATCTGTAGTTATAGTTGAAATTAGCTGATTGCAACCAAATACTTTATTCATATATGCAACAAGGCCATTATTTTCATTTATATTAAAATTGAAGTCTCCCATAATAAGAATAGGAATATTTTTATCAATAAATTGAGAAAATTGATAAAAAAACTGTTTCCAATTTTTTAGTGTAGAAGATTTAGGTGAAGAATATACAAAACAGAACTGCAAGGAAATATTTTTTTCACATACGCGAAAAGAAATGAATTCTACAGAATTAATGTAATCCATTATTAGATGCGTAAGATGATATTTTGTGTAAACTACCATGCCATAATTTGTTCTGTGATTATCTGTTTCATTCTCTACATGGAAATCCTTTTGAAATAAAGAAAAATTTGGCAGTGTGTAATCTGATGAATTATCTTGGGGTCCAAGACGACTTTCACAAAATACAAGGATATCAGCAGTCATTAAATTGTCATCAGAACGTATATCATTGAAGTGCAAATATAAAGACCTAGTATTATGGAATACTACTTTAGTGTCATTAAATTCATTCAAATTTGGGACACACATAAATGAACCACTATTTCGCATTCTTAACATTTCGTTTTGAACATTTTCTGAAACCGATATCTTTTTTTCGTTAAAATTTGATATATAAACATTAGATAAAGATGTTACCCTACTTAGACCAACATAGTGCATGTGATCGTTTTTTCTATTTCCAAAATTAATTACTGCTGATTTCATTGTAGCCCCCTGTGCTTTATGAATTGTTTTTGCTGCTGCTAAATGTATAGGAAATTGCCTTCTCGAGATTTGATATGACTTGTAATAATTAATCGAAAATTTCTTAGTAATTTCCAAAATAGGTATCCAATTTAATGAAATATCTTTTGTATACAAATGTCTAAAGTGACTTTTGGCAAGTTGACCAATAGTGTTATTTTCAAATTGTACCCATATAATACTGCACCTCTGAGAACCTTGAACCCTATAATCAAGCTTTTTGACAAGACATGGTGTACCATTTGTAAGTCCATCAGTAACATTTACATTTATGCACAATTCTGCTGGAAGATCTTCCGCTATATGTAACCATTTGGCAAGACCCATGGTTTTAGAACTATCAAGTGGTAGTTTTGACAAAATGTGTTGTTGGGCATTGAATGATAAATCACCAATTACAGCATCAAAGGCTTCAATAACAGTTTTTTTCTCAGATGCAACTTTGTTACATACTATCGTATTGTATGTGTTTACTTCCTTTCTTGTTGTAAATAATCTAGGAGTGTTCAAGTCAATTTGATTTCCTTCACTTGCATGATAATCAATTTGTGTATCATTAACAAGTCTAGATTTCAAAATTTGCAAGTCATCTTCAGTATGAATTCCTTCCCGCATTCGATTTAGAATGTTGGCAAACTCACGGTCGTCGTTTTGCCTCATTATATCAGTTAATTCAAACAGACGGAAGTTTTCACACCAAATATTTGATGCAAGTGTTGACAAGTCAGTGGTTGATGATGCAGAACCTTCTGAAAATACCCATCCATCCATTACAGGTTTTAATTGAAACAAATCTCCAAATGCTATTACATTAATGCCTCCAAATAATTTTTGCAACCCATGATTTCCTGAAGTCTCAAGTTTATAAAATTAAACATACCTTTACCAACATTGAAATTTCATCAATAAGGAGTAATTTGAGTTTTGAATACCTTGATCGTAACGTATTCAACTGTTGCATATCTAATGGTTTAAATGAGAAACCTTTTCCAATAGGTATACAAAATGCTGAGTGAAGAGTGTTCCCATTAATATTGTAGGCCGCTTTTCCAGTGGGAGCACACAGCAGTATTTTCTTTTCATCTGGGTTAACATTGCGTAAATGCTTAAAATACTTGTTCAATGCTCGATATATAGCTCGCAGGACAACACTTTTTCCAACACCTGCACCACCAGATATGAATTGGTACAAAGGAGAAGATTCAAAGACCTTATGCCAATGTAAAACATGATAAAATATCTGCTTTTGCTTGGCATTAAGTGCCCTTATCATTTTGCGGAACTCGTCATCGGACATTTCATTTTCACTTTCACATTCAATTTCGATTTGCTTACGCATTATACCAATATCCATTCCAATATCATAATCACAAATTTCTTTCTCTCCTGGATTAAAAGGTGCATATTGTTGTGATAACGTGCAAGGAATAACTGAATCACAGTCATTATCATGTTGTGATGATGGTGCGAAATCATTTATTTCATCACATTCGTTAAATTGTTCAAGTTCCAATATTGCAGATTCGAGTGCTGCTTTATGCTGATCGTATCGCATACGCGTTTTTTCAATTTCGTCTTTAATTGACAAGTATCTTTCCTCAAATGAAGTGCATTGGTTTAATAGATCTTTCTCTTCATTTCTCCATGCAGTGAACAACATTATGAGTTCTCTGAAATGATTTTCTCTGTCTGTGTCAATATTAAATCTTACATACCTAAGTATTTTGGAATGTTCTCGCTCCTTTATGATACTGCCGTCATGAAATATGAATTCTTTTAGTTTTTTTAGCCCACCATCATCAGATGGTGGGCTATTCAAATCGCCTTTCGTCCGTGGTCCGTCGTCCGTCCGTCCGTCCTTCCGTCCGTCCGTCCGTCCGTCCGTCCGTCCGTTAACAATTCTTGTTACCGCTATTTCTCTAAAAGTACTGAAGGGATCTTTCTCAAATTTCATATGTAGGTTCCCCTAGGACCCTAGTTGTGCATAATGTATTTTGGGACTGATCGGTCAACAAGATGGCCGCCAGGCAGCCATCTTGGATTTTGATAGTTAAAGTTTGTTACCGCTATTTCTCATAAAGTACTGAAGGGATCTTTCTCAAATTTCATATGTAGGTTCCCCTAGAACCCTAGTTGTGCATATTGCATTTTGGGACTGATCGGTCAACAAGATGGCCGACCAGCCGCCATCTTGGATTTTGATAGTTAAAGTTTGTTACGGCTAATTCTCAGAAAGTACTGAAGGGATCTTTCTCAAATTTCATATGTAGGTTCCCCTAGGACCCTAGTTGTGCATATTGCATTTTGGGACTGATCGGTCAACAAGATGGCCGACCAGCCGCCATCTTGGATTTTGATAGTTAAAGTTTGTTACGGCTAAATCTCAGAAAGTACTGAAGGGATCTTTCTCAAATTTCATATGTAGGTTCCCCTAGGACCCTAGTAGTGCATATTGCATTTTGGGACTGATCGGTCAACAAGATGGCCGCCAGGTAGCCATCTTGGATTTTGATAGTTAAAGTTTGTTACCGCTATTTCTCAGAAAGCACTGAAGGGATCTTTCTCAAATTTCATATGTAGGTTCCCCTAGGACCCTAGTTGTGCATATTGTATTTTGGGACTGATCGGTCAACAAGATGGCCACCAGGCAGCCATCTTGGATTTTGATAGTTAAAGTTTGTTACCGCTATTTCTCATAAAGTATTGAAGGGATCTTTCTCAAATTTCATATGTAGGTTCCCGTAGGACCCTAGTTGTGCATATTGCATTTTGGGACTGATCGGTCAACAAGATGGCCGACCAGCCGCCATCTTGGATTTTGATAGTTAAAGTTTGTTACCGCTATTTCTCAGAAAGTATTGAAGGGATTGTTCTCAAATTTCATATGTAGGTTCCTCTTGGACCCTAGTTCTGCATATTACATTTTGGGACTGATCGGTCAACAAGCTGGCCGACAAGCAGCCATCTTGGATTTTGATAGTTAAAGTTTGTTACGGCTATTTCTCAGAAAGTATTGAAGGGATTGTTCTCAAATTTCATATGTAGGTTCCCCTAGGACCCTAGTAGTGCATATTGCATTTTGGGACTGATCAGTCAACAAGATGGCCGCCAGGTAGCCATCTTGGATTTTGATAGTTAAAGTTTGTTACCGCTATTTCTCAAAAAGCACTGAAGGGATCTTTCTCAAATTTCATATGTAGGTTCCCCTAGGACCCCAGTTGTGCATATTGCATTTTGGGACTGATCGGTCAACAAGATGGCCGACCGGTGGCCATCTTGGATTTTGATAGTTAAAGTTTGTTACCGCTATTTCTCAGAAAGTATTGAAGGGATTGTTCTCAAATATCATATGTATGTTCCTCTAGGACCCTAGTTCTGCCTATTGCATTTTGCGACCACCATCTTGGATTTTGATAGTTTAAAGTTTGAAAAGCAGAAAAAAGAATTGTAAGTTTGAAAAGCAGAGAAAAGATCCCTCTTTCATTTGTCAGACATAGATCAATCTTTGGTGGGCGCCAAGATCCCTCTGGGATCTCTTGTACATTTTGCAACATCTTCTGTTGTAGGTTCATTACCTGAATTTTGTTCTGGGTCATCATCAATAGTTTCAGAAAAGTCATACTCAGGAAGTTCACCATTCTGAAAAATCAACTTTTGCTTTTTTTCTCTTTTATTTGGTTGTAAATTGTACATTGCAACAAAATCTGCATAGCAACAGTTTTCCATCTGTCTAGGTCGACGCTTGTATCTTTTTAATGAATTATCCATTTCGATGTTTGTGGAAGACTCTGGTAACTGTTCTAGATCTTGTAAACATTTTACCAACACAGTTCTATTTTCTGGTGAATTTGTATCTACAAATACAACTGATCTGGAAGACCTCCTTAATGGGATTTGAAGTGTCAAGTAAACAGCTTCTTGAGCGCCTATCTCAACATGTGTCAAAAACTTGTTTCCTATTGATCGCACTTGCTGTTTCATATCACTGCCTTTTCTTTTCGCATCTTTGCAGGCCTCTTGTAGAAGGTTTGACATCCCCCTTTGTCCCTTGGATATATATGAAACAATGTAAGATGCACAAGAATAAGGGTCTAACACATACTGAATATCCATGTTAGCCTGCCAAGCCTCAATCAATGTTTCATTGTAGTTATTTATTCGAATTTCAGATAAGGATCTTTTCAGAAAAATCTTGGGGCTTTTCAATGAGGATCTTATTGCAAGAGTATATTTTTCCAAAGTCATTCCAATATTTGTTAAGAATACTTCAAAGGAACAATCATCACCTTCTTTAGCAGTCTGCATTGAATTAAGATACTGGCATATCTTTTCATAACTTTTCTTTAAGTCAGGAATTGATGTTTTGTGTATTTCACATTCATCTTGATTTATTGGCTCTAGGATTGAAGTTTGCGGATATGGTGGTATGGGGAAATTGAATCTACATGCTGCCTTGCCTTTCTTTCGGCAAGTTCTGGCGTGACGATGTGATTGATAATTAACAAATTGTGGTATTCGCCCATTTCTTTCACAAGTGACATACTTATCAATAAAGTTTGATATAACTTCATTACTGTCTTTTCCATATAATGGAGCACCATGTATCCATACCAGCATATGTATATGAGGTGAACCTCTCTGCTGAAATTCTACTCTATAAAAGTAATCATCTATCGTTCCAATAGGAGCCAATTTGTTTTTCAATATGTCGGATACAAATTTCGTATTCTGAAATCAAAATATCGAGCACAAGTTACAGGATCTGACCTGATGAGATCACATTTTTGTTCCCAATTTAAATCGTTTAATTCCTGATCTGAAAACTCTTTTTGTATTTATTTTGCTCAGAGAAGTGGTGTCCACTTTGTTTCAGCTGCTGAAAATGAGCAAAACCAAGTTGGTAAACCTAACTGTCTTATCATTGCATATACATCCGTTTTTGCTTGTTCCCAATAAGGTGGTGATCCCCTCATGTTCCGTAAAACTCTGTAGCCATCATCTTGTCTCAGGATATTATCAATTTGACCAGGTTTTAGTAACATACCAGCTGTTATTTTTTGGTCTTTTGTTTTGCATTTTCTCATTGCTAATGTTACCTTATCTTGAAGTTGTTTGATTTGTAATTTTTTTAATTTAAAGAAAATATTTGGTAAACAATTTGCAACCCTCCTGTCTTCATTCCGTAATTCCCATTTGCATATGGTACTATAGTGAACAGGTGCTTTTCGTAAATTATTGTCCGTACGTGTTTGTCCGCAATATATTCCTGGAAAAGACAAAAATTCCGCATATTTGTCCTGAAAAAGACCAAGTGGACAGTTGCCTTCACCTGGAGCTACAGACAGAATTTCATTAAATTCTCTAAAGTCTGCAGGATGCAATACTGTATCTAAATTTCCAGATGATCTGTTTTCATAATTGTCCTCCTCTGTCCAATTGTCACTCTCTGATTCTGAATAATGCTCGTTTTTGTTTTCAGGATCATTTGTTATAGTACTGGATGTGTCAACACTAAAATTCGTCATTTCACTCTCCCAGTTTTAATTAATGACTATGCCTTCATTTCGAAATAAAGCACTGTTTGTAATTAGCCACCTTGCAGCTTTAATCACTTTATTAGGACGTATATTTTCAAAAGCAACATGGTGTTTATACTGCACTTTTCTTTTAAGTTTTAGCAAGATTGTTTCACTGTCATTGTATGTACGTGGCAAAGTTTGAATTGTTTTTGTGACATCAGCTGGGACATTGACAATATTTCCTTTTAAATTAATTTGACCACCTCTTGGCATTTCCCTTAACTGCATGAATGGAATTCGTCCTGCAACAAGTCTTTCTTCTAACTGAGTAAGGTTCAGTTCATTGGGTTTCTCTGGAAATATCATTCCATTTGACTTGGATAATGGGGGTAATTTATGATTTTGTAAATATGAGTAACAACACTTGCAAACCCATTATGTATCCTCAGCACTTTTTATTCTGTTTAAACAGTGTGAAGCATTTAACCATTTCTCTGTGACAGTAGTAGCCATAACAACATAATGTCTGAAAAACGTTTGACGACAACAGGAACATACATAAATAGGTCCAAGTTGAATGCTTCTGTGAAATTTCAATATCATGGATTCAACAGGACTAGCAAATTGTCGATTTTCTGTTTTTCTTTTCTTAGCCTGAGAACATCCAACATTATCTGCTTCCACTAGATTTTGTGATACTGAACAGATTTGTGTAGAAAAGCGTGATCTGTTTTGTTTTGTTTGTACTGTTGTGTTAATGCCCAACATGTTTAATTCATATTGCATATCTTTTAACTCCTGTGAACAGTAAGAACTGACTAGAGAAATTGCAGCAAATCTTGATGTGAAACAACAGAACCAAATACACATGAACCTCCTGATGAAGTAACACCTGAAGTATTTCTAGCATGTGGATCAAAAAGATAGAAAAAATTTCCATCATAATAAATACCTATGGCATTTCCTTGCATAATGAGTATACTAAATGCTTTTAAAGACGGAAGAAATGCAGAATAAATTGATGACTCCAAAGTAATACAGGG
Organism: Argopecten irradians; assembly: GCF_041381155.1. Taxonomy (NCBI): domain Eukaryota; kingdom Metazoa; phylum Mollusca; class Bivalvia; order Pectinida; family Pectinidae; genus Argopecten; species Argopecten irradians. The sequence goes on along the minus strand of NW_027188011.1, from coordinate 7,246 downwards.
ATAGCCATATGCACCATTTTCACATATAAATCCACTGAAACTACATTGTATAACTTAGGAAAACAGAGAAGTCTGGTCAGGAAACTGAATGTATTTAGGTATATCTGTTATTAAACAATATTCTATTTCTGGCTTTTGCCTTTTGATATACTGATAAATCATATCTCCAGCATACAATAAACAATCTAGTGACCTTGAAGTACAATCCCATGAAATCCCTTTACATTTACACTTCAATAAAAAGGCATAGCAATTCAGTACACATTGTCTTCCTCTAGAAAAAGGCAAAAAGACTGCATCCCCCTGATTTATATTGCCCTGAACTATACATCTATAAACATTTCGTTCCCGTATGTTTGTCCCATCAGTATTACTGTCCATTAAGGGGCCCGGATTGGTTTCTATGTCACCAATAACAGACAAAACAAATAAAAGGAAAAATATCTGTGAGGAATGTTTTAAAAAAGTACTTTTTTTCATAAACATTGCACTATTCAATAACTTGTTCTGTATATGAAATTCCAAACATCCAGTTATATTAGCAATAAACAAACCAATAGCTAATCGCCACTGTTCAATGCATACACACATTTTTATGAATCACTGGGTCAATTATAATTGAAATTCATCACCAAGAATCAGCTCCAAGAATCAACTCCAAGTATCAACTCCAAGTATTAACTCCAAGAAAAGTGAGGTTGATTTTAAATCAATTTGATGTACTTACCTTACTTCTTTTTCTTGAATTTCCTTATTGGCTTGTATTCTGAAAAAAATCAATTTCAAAAATAACTTAATATTGTAATCCAAGTAATAAAACAAGATCTTACATTATGTACATTATTACTGGATTTAGTACCACGAGTCCATCGTCTATATACCGGAAATGTTCTACAATTCATTAAAAACTGAAAGAGGTGGGTGATAGGCATTTATTTGAAATGGTAAATTAATTGGCCTTGAAACATTGAAAGCTTGAAAAGTACTAAATTTCATTATCAGTAACAACTTAAAGGCAAGCATTTTTTATCAGTTCTTTACCTTAAAATAACTGTCTCTTTCTTGATTCAATGGAGATCCTGTTAATAAACAAAGAAATTGTTAAAGAGTGTATACACGTTGTGTAAATGTGCTCTTGGTACGTCCAAACTTTATCTGACAACAATATTATGTTCCATATCCATCTTAAATTGTTCAAAGAAATTACATTTTACAAATCCAAAATAGTCATCAATAATTATTAACATTATATAAAATCAATATTGGCAACACTAATAGCATATGAACTAATAACAAGGTCAATATGGAGGCCATCAAAGGTCATGAGGTTAATCAGTTATATTTATCAATATTGATTAATATAATATGGAATTACTACTGGTAACATTTACAGTATAGGAAATACTCAAAAAGTCTATGTAGAGGTCACAAGGTCAACCAGTTATCAATATTGATTAATATAACACAGAATTACTACTGATAACATTTACAGTATATGAAATAATCAAAAAGTATATAAAGGTCACAAGGTCAATCAGTTATCAATATTGATTAATATCATTATATAGAATTACTACTGATAACATTTACAGTATATGAAATTATCAAAAAGTCAATATAAAGGTCACAAGGTGAATCAGTTATCAATATTGATTAATATCATTATATAGAATTACTACTGAAAACATTTACAGTATATGAAATAATCAAAAGTCAACATAGAGGTCACAAAGTCGATCAGTTATCAATATTGATTAATATAATACGGAATTATTACTGGTAACATTTACAGTATAGGAAATAATTAAAAAGTCTATGTAGAGGTCACAAGGTCAACCAGTTATCAGTATTGATCAGTATAATATAGAATTACTACTGATAACATTTACAGTATATGAAATACTCAAAAAGTCTATGTAGAGGTCACAAGGTCAACCAGTTATCAATATTGATTATTAAAATACCGAATTACTACTGATAACATTTACAGTTTATGAAATAATCAAAAAGTAAATATAGAGGTCACAAGGACAATCAGTTATTGATTAATATAATATAGAATAACTACTGATAACATTTACAGTATATGAAATAATCAGAAAGTCAATATAGAGGTCAAAAGGTCAATCAGTTATCAATATTGATTAATATAATACGGAAGTATTTCTGATAACATTTACAGTACAGGAAATAAGCAAGAAGTCTAAGTATAGGTCAAAAGGTCAACCAGTTATCAATATTGATTAATATAATACAGAATTACTACTGATAGCATTTACAGTATATGAAATAATCAAAAAGTCAATATAAAGGTCACAAGGTCAATCAGTTATCAATATTGATTAATCTAATATAGAATAACTACTGATAACATTTACAGTATATGAAATAATCAAAAAGTCAATATAAAGGTCACAAGGTCAATCAGTTATCAATATTAAGTAATATAATATAGAACTACTGATAACATTTACAGTATATGAAATCATCAAAAAGTAAAAATATAGAGGTCACAAGGTCAACCAGTTATCAATATTGATTAATATAGAATAACTACTGATAACATTTACAGTATATCAAATAATCAAAAAGTCAATATAGAGGTCACAAGGTCAATCAGTTATCAATATTGATCAATAAAACATAGAATAACTACTGATAACTTTTACAGTATATGAAATAGTCAAAAAGTCTATGTAGAGGTCAAAAGGTCAATCAGTTATCAATATTGATTAATATAATATGGAATTACTACTGTAACATTTACAGTATATGAAATAGTCAAAATGTCTATGTGGAATGTCAAAAGGTCAATCAGTTATCGATATTGATTAATATAATATGGAATTACTACTGTAACATTTACAGTATATGAAATAGTCAAAATGTCTATGTGGAATGTCAAAAGGTCAATCAGTTATCGATATTGATTAATATAATATAGAATTACTACTAGCAACAAGTGTAATGTTACATAATGTTATCATATTTGGAATGGCAAAAATGCTTTGCTTACTTGGTCATCACTGTCTGTAGAAGCTATTTGATCTATTTTTAGTAACATATTCCGTTAATGTCCACTTTTAAACTTGTTCAAGCTTTGATCAAGGACAGATGGACATGGTCATCGTCAAACCATAATACCCGTTAAATATTGGCAAATTAAAAACATTGGAAACCAATTTCAAACATAACCATTTACCTGACTTCTGCAAAAATCAACAACAACAAAAAACAGTAAGATGTAAATCAAAATAATAAAAAGTGACAACTCCCATAAATCCATGGTTTTGATAAATCTGAAAAACAAAGACAATAATGGACATCATTTTCCTCTAAAATTGTGGTGAAATATCTCACTAACTATGTATCTAGAAAGAAAAGTTAACAGCAAATGTGATCAACAAAAAGTCAATATAAAGGTCATTAAAGATCACGAAGTCAATCAGTATATTGATTAATAAAATAAAGAATTTCCAATTAGCTTGGTATACCGGTATTCAGCAACAATATTACAATATATGCAAAAAGAAAAATCAATATAGAGGTCACCAAAGGTCATGAGGTTAATCAATTAAAAATATTAATTATATATAATCGATAATGAAATAATAAAACGGTCAATATAGAGGTCATCAAAGGTCATGAAGTCAATTAATTACCAATATCGTTCACTATTATTCAGAATTATTATTTACAACATTTACAGTATAATATGAAATAATCAAAAGGTCAAAATAGAGGTCAACCAAGGTCACGAAGTCAATCAGTTATGAATATTGATTAATATAGAATTATAATTAATAACCTTTACAGTATATGAAGTAATAAGAAAAGGTCAATATAGAGGTCACCAAAGGTCATGAGGTCAATTAGTCATCAATAATGATTAACATTATATAAAATCAATATTGGCAACACTAATAGCATATGAACTAATAACAAGGTCAATATGGAGGCCATCAAAGGTCATGAGGTTAATCAGTTATAATTATCAATATTGATTAATATAATATGGAATTACTACTGGTAACATTTACAGTATAGGAAATACTCAAAAAGTCTATGTAGAGGTCACAAGGTCAACCAGTTATCAATATTGATTAATATAACACAGAATTACTACTGATAACATTTACAGTATATGAAATAATCAAAAAGTCAATATAAAGGTCACAAGGTCAATCAGTTATCAATATTGATTAATATCATTATATAGAATTTACAGTATATGAAATATAAAAGTCAATATAAGGTACAAGGTGAATCAGTTATCAATATTGATAATTCAATTACTACTGAAAACATTTACAGTATATGAAATAATCAAAAGTCAACATAGAGGTCACAAAGTCGATCAGTTATCAATATTGATTAATATAATACGGAATTATTACTGGTAACATTTACAGTATAGGAAATAATTAAAAAGTCTATGTAGAGGTCACAAGGTCAACCAGTTATCAGTATTGATCAGTATAATATAGAATTACTACTGATAACATTTACAGTATATGAAATACTCAAAAAGTCTATGTAGAGGTCACAAGGTCAACCAGTTATCAATATTGATTAATATAATACCGAATTACTACTGATAACATTTACAGTATATGAAAATAATCAAAAAGTAAATATAGAGGTCACAAGGACAATCAGTTATTGATTAATATAATATAGAATAACTAATGATAACATTTACAGTATATGAAATAATCAGAAAGTCAATATAGAGGTCAAAAGGTCAATCAGTTATCAATATTGATTAATATAATACGGAATTATTACTGATAACATTTACAGTACAGGAAATAAGCAAAAAGTCTAAGTATAGGTCAAAAGGTCAACCAGTTATCAATATTGATTAATATAATACAGAATTACTACTGATAGCATTTACAAATTTCATTGTGGGGTTTTGCACCCCCCTTAACATCATCATGCATGGTTTTGAGATAAGACACATGTAATTAATCGCCTCTAACTAGCCAGTGTGTAAACTGTACAGATGACATTTTAAATTGATAAGGTAGGGCGGTTAACAGTCTGTTTGTCATCCGATGTGGCACCTGTGCCGTGGTCAATGCTTGACTTACCTTGTGATGCAACAATTTACAAATGTAATAAAAATGCTTTGCTATAAATTTTTTAAGCATAAATTTATGTTTTACACTATTGAGACAGCGAATTAAAACTATTTTCACAAACTGAAAGGTAAAAAATTTACCTCGTGCCGCCCACATGTATAATCCTCACCTTGAAGTTGGTATGATAATATGCGTTACAAATACGGTAAAGAAAATCCGATTTTTTTTTTATCGTGAACGTTTTTTAGCGGGTATCATTCTTATAGTACAACTGGTATACACGTGATATATTGTTAATGTTTTTTTTTTTATTTTGTTTCAATCAGTCGTGATTTCAATTGTATTACTGCTTTTGTATTTTCAAAAAAGATTGTAATTATCTGCATAGCTATGCATATCAGCGTAGATAAATCACCACAGAAAGCCTGGGACCTGCCCATAGAAAATTATGCTCATGTTCCCACATTATGATCGCTCTAAAAGAAATCTTTTAATTTAAAGCTATCCACCTATGATATAGATGTCTATTACACACTGTGACACAAAAAAAAAACAGTTTCAAACAGAAATATCGAAAAAAAGGGGTTAGTGAAACTCAAAGGAATTTGTAATTTTGTCGGAGCCCGCAAAGATTAATATAACACCTGCCATCATAAGTTATAAAAACTTGAAACAAGAACTTTCCAAAATCAAGTAATAACCACATTTTTTTAACTTTTGTGATATAGATCAAACACGGGTGTATCAAAAACACTAGGCCTAAATGTTTAAAAAAAAATACTCATCATTTTTGTAGGTGGAACAGATTTAAATCAAAAACATACTCCTGTAAAAAGATCTGTGTAAGAAAATAATAACAAATAATTTTTTAGTAAAGTCTTACCTGTTGTGTGATGCTTGTATGTATATCCGAGTTCACACAGCGTATGTCCGTAAAAAACAGCCCAGCGTCCAAACTAACCCGATTTTCTTGCCATACCCGACATGACGTCACATGTACTTTGATAAGCGACTTCCAAAATTAGATATTTTTAACTTTCATTTTCCCTAAAATCTGAAGTCTCAATAAACGTTAAATATGCATTTACAAATTCAACGAATATGCTTAAACAGAAATTGCAAATATAACAGAAAATGCATAGGCCCATATCCCGATGTCTCAAGACTACACCCATTTACACACAATTCCTCAAATGCCATTCCAAATAAGGCCAGTATTTTGTTTCTATTACTGAAGCTGACCGTCCACTAAATGTATTCTTGCGCGCACTCGCCCGAAGACGATCTGTATGCCAGGGTTGCCTTTAAAGGCACTGAATTTTTTTTTTTATATATATTTTGCACTTTAAATTCTAATAAATACAAAATATATAACTGAAACTCAAGAAACTTAATCACCCTTTTAACTGCACATGCTAATCCATATCAATGATTGTATACATCTATTGATATACTATATATATATATTTATATATGTATGTATAAATGATGGTTTATTTTTACCGTCAAAACAAACGAGAAACTGATAGACTAAATACTGGGTATAGACAGGTCTAATTCATATCTATATAGGTTATATATAAGGGAATTGTTATGAAATATTATCTACAGTTTTACATGTGTTTTAACAGTCAATGTATATACTTTTACTTAAAATGTCTGATATCAGCGGCTTTAAAATTAGACGGTGTCGCTTTAAAAACCTACCAACGGGGGAAAAAATGTCTGGTGACATAACTCTCATGTCAACAATTTCTGATTAAATCCGCCAAGTGGGGATTGGGGAGTGCGGCGAGAGCCTTCACTGATGGCTTTATCAGTAACCCAATTATACACAGCAGGTAAAAAATATATGTTGACAGGCATGAGTGACTTTCCGCGTAGTAATACATCTAACCACATTAACTTTATCTTTATAGACAAAATGCGCTAGGTTCTTTCAGTAATCACTACAAATATCTGTTACATATTAAATATAGTACTGAGTTATTATAACTTTCAATTAGGTACAATTTTTAAGGAACTATTTATCATGGTGCAAGGATATGTAAAGAGGCCAGGACCAACCCATGCCAATATAGCATTCAGTAGTATTCAATGCAGGCGCCGGACGAGTTGGCGAGTTGACTTGTTGAGACTGCATGATAGCTAGAGTCGGT